>NC_136911.1:5328835-5478835 GCF_949606895.1 Notothenia rossii | reverse complement strand
AGAGGAGGCATTGAGGTTACTGTATGTGAGTAAATAATGCCATGCCAGGGTAGAGCTGTACCAAATATTGAAAAACACATCCTTGTAGTGATGCAGCAAAATACTTGCGACTCGAGTTGGAGTCCAACACCAATTCCTGTCACTAGAAGCAGAGCAGGGTGGGAGGGGGAGGGGGGGGGGGGGAGGCAAATGCAGAGGCAACAGGAACCATCAACATAGAGACTTTAATTTAAAGTATAACCGGGCAAGGCAAAAGAGAACAGAACTTCCCGAACAACACAAACAAGAATCCAACCAAGGACAAACAACAACCAGGACGGAAATACTAGCAGAGCTAATGAGGGGGTGAGGTGTGCAAAAGGTCAGGTGGTTGCAGGGATAATTGGACACAGGTGGAACCAATAAGGCCAGAACAGACAATCAAGCCAAGCGGGAAAACACACAAAGACAGGAAGAAAAAACACACACACCGAGACAGGGTTTTTCCCAAAATAGAACAAGATAGAGAAAATACAAAACAGAAAATCATGACAAATACTTGTACAGTAATGTATCTTGGATTTGAGACCAATATTAAAAAGTTATTCAAAAATAGTGCAGCAAATTGATTAATTTCTGTTCATTCCCAGCAGGTCGACACATAATTTCATAAATCCACCTTGTTTGAACCAACTTTTTGAAAAGTTGTGAAAAGAATCTACTACATGGTGGTCGAGGAAAACAAATTGTTAGAAAAAGTGAGGCTTAAAAGTAGCTAAAGGAGGCATGGTATGACTTGTTTTAGAACTTGAGACTTCATGTAGGACCTAGGACTTGAACTTTAGTGGATAGAAGATTTGGGATTTACTTGCAAAACAATGTATTTGCCCCGTCTCTGCCATGAAGAGATATGTGTTTATGACACTACTTTTATTAAACTGATCCACATGTTCTCTCCCGTCGATTACTGCATTCCTTCTTGTATTCAATAACTCCTAACTGAGGTGGATGGTACACTGGTACTCCTGGACAGTGCATATCTGTTTTAGTGAGTCTTTGCCTCTTCTCACCTCGCACCCGGAGAGCTTTTCTCATCTCGGTATATAAAGCCACTTTGTATGGCTATGTGCATATCTGCAGGCGGCACACCTTGCTGTACACATATCATTTGGTCTAGTGGCAACAGACCCAGAACACAGTAAAAATATCTCTCTCTCTCTCACACACACACACACACACACACACACACACACACACACACACACACACACACACACACACACACACACACACACACACACACACACACACACACACACACACACACACACACACACACACACACACACACACACACACACACACACACACACACACACACACACACACACACAATGATACATATCTGCCTCCAGAGGTCCCCTTCGCTCTCTTTCATCTTTTATTCAAAAGTGCTGAGTGGGAATAAAAAATTGGACAATACAGTGAGAGTGACGGGGGGGAGGGCGGTGTATCTGTGGGTGGTGAAGACATTTGCGTACTCATCTTTTTTCCGCCTGCTGTCGGCAGGGGGGACCTCTAATCATGTTTTTAGTAGTGTTTACTAATGTTTCATTCATTAAGCGTCAGCCGCCACGCGAGAGGCATCATCCATCCGCCAAAGTGGAGGTTATTATCGCCTTAAATCATCTCACAGTGTACCTGTTTGGTCGGCTGTCAGCGGCCGAGGGAGGCCAGCCCCTGTTAGCCCCCAGGGGGAGAGAGGCTGTCACTCTCCCTCTCTCTGCTCCTCTCCATCCTTCATTCTTATGCTTCCATATTACTGCTTCCTCTTGTTGCATCCATTTCTTTCTTTCTCTGCGTATCACATACCTGATATTACTGTCATAACATACCATTATGCATTTCTAACTGCACTGCAAAACTATATTAAACTACATTGTGCTGGTTAGATTAAAGTAAATATTGATTGAACCTATACCGTAGCATACAAAAACATGATAACAAATAACTTGAAAATGAAATTCTTCATTGTGTGGACTACAAGCATCAGGGCCTACAATTGTCCTTGCAACGCGAGAATGCTTTGTCTGCTGAATGTGCCCTCTAGCAGTCACACACACACACACACACACACACACACACACACACACACACACACACACACACACACACACACACACACACACACACACACACACACACACACACACACACACACACACACACACACACACACACACACACACACACACACACACACACACACACACACACACTTGCTCTCCATCTCCATTCTGTTCTTCCTTCTATTCATCTCTGCCTCCCTCTCTCTCTCCCTCTTCCTCTCGTTGCCATCCTTCACTTTTTGCTGCTCAGCACAGCAATTATCGCCCCACCTCGCATTGCGGTGACCTCTGAGATGATTAAGTGAGATTACCTGTACAGTACTTGTGGCGAGAAGCATGCTGTGAGACATTTTGTCTTTGTTTGTGTGTGTGTGTGTGTGTGTGTGTGTGTGTGTGTGTGTGTGTGTGTGTGTGTGTGTGTGTGTGTGTGTGTGTGTGTGTGTGTGTGTGTGTGTGTGTGTGTGTGTGTGTGTGCAGGATACAGTCGCTACAGTCGTCTTTAGCCACAGGGCAGGTGAGCCCCTACAGTGTCTGTATGGCTGGCTGCTTACTGTACGTTCGAGGGATGTGTAGCCTAGCATACAAATGCAGTTTATCATCTGAGGCCTCAATGAATATGGAGAAGTAAAAGAGAAAACAGAAAGTAGAATACTCACTTAGTTCTAAAAGCACATTACATAACATGATATGGATGCAGCAATGAGGCCCAAATGTGTTCAATGTATTAAGAACTGAGGACATTTTGTATGTGCTTCTAAAAAACATTACAGAAAATCTACCCTACGGAACAAGAAATCTATACATTGGGCAAGATGTATTAAAAGTCTTTCCTCACACCCCAATTTGAGAGCCCATGCCTGTGTTGGGGCCGTTGTTTCATTACAATATGCGTCTCATTAGGTGTTCGTTGCTCAGCACCACCTCCGGGTGGAACTTACACTAATGAGGACACTACATCTAACGAACATCCTCCTCCCTCTGTCCTTAATTACAGCGCTGTGCCTCTCCCCGAGCCAACGCGGCACCCAGAGTTGCAGCAAAAAATCTGAAACACAAGAACCACGCACAGACCTCCTCATCCCCGAGAGCCGAAACAGAAGACACATGTCCGCGTTGTCACTGCACCGTGTGTAGCACGAGGTTGTGTGTGTCTTTGTGTAGGCAATAGGGTGTTTGTTCATTACACGGTGAGCTGTGCTATTATTTGACATTAGTGGAAACAAGCTGTAGGCTCCTGGGTAGATTGGTGATTAAACATGCAGTTACAAGTCCATGCGTGTCGCGCAGTGCGTCAGTGGATAATAACTTAACAAGGAATATAATGACTGATACGCTTGCTATTTACATACTGATGTAACCACCGTGGCAGGGCCTGCTTTAATTGTACTGTAAACAAAGTTTTATTTATTTTTTAAGGGAAGACACATTGTTTTCCCCACAGTTGGCCTTAAGAAAGTACAAAACATGGAGCTGGATGACATAAAGAAACATGTTTTTCTATGATGTTAACATGATCACGTGATGTTTATCTGCTTTAAGCCTTTTGTTGCAGAATGGTATGACTTTAGATAGGACCTCATCATCCAGAGCTTCTTGTTTCATTTGAGGATACAAACTCTGTGATACAAAGTCTTATATGACAGTTAAGGAGGTAGACTAAAAACAATATATCACATTGCTTAAAAATACTTCAGTAGATGCATGAGGGCTCTGTCAGTTTTCCATTTTAACTTGATTTCCAGGCTCGAGTTTTGTTTTATTAAAATCACAGTAGAAAAGATGTCTGGTGACCTAAATATGTGTTATACTTTTTTCTATCTATCTACAATTCGTGACAAATTGATGCACTAATTATAATTCATTCCTTGTGATTCAATAAATCATTTAACTGTGTGTAGCTGCTAAGCCCTTTAAAGGATGAGTGCATGCTAATCCTCAGTAATAGGCATGAATTATGAACAGAAGCTGTTGACCGATTCTCGGCCACAATAACACGGCTCTAATTGGTCATTTTCAGCTTCTTAAGACCTCCACCACGCGGACATGCTTCCGGGCCTACATTTCCCATGAGCACCCGGGGTTATTATGTGCAGATTCGTAACAATTTCTCAAAGATTGACCCATGGTCGAGGCCGCTGGCTTCTCCTCCCTCTCAGGCTTGGCGAGGATGTGAGGCCACTAATTAGGGCAAAGGGGAGATACTGTAGTATGCCTAAAACTTTTGTTCATTTTCCTTTCTCTCTCTTCTTCATCTCCGGGGATGTTCTCTAATAGCTGAATTAAGCTGGGTCTAGTTAAGCTGATGTACAGTACACTTAAGGGGAGACTAACCCTAACCCTGGGTGGATAGGGTTAAAAATATTAACAAATAGTTCCCAACATGACACTTCTCCAGATTATGTTTTCGGGAATGTTAAGATAGACAAATAAGACATTATCTAGTTGTACATTTAGTTGAAATCTACAGAGGCATATCAAAAATAAAAGTGTAATAAAAGATAAATGCCTTAAACTGAACTGGAGATGGTTTTATTTTTGGTAATCAAAAAGAGAACAAGATGATATCAAAATCTTAAATTTGACCAGTTAACATATTTTGGTCTTGGATCTCACTTTGAATCCAGCCATGTCTTTGAATGCACCACTGTATATTTATTTGGGTTGTGTACAAAGACTCTCCTAGGTTAGAGCGTCCTCTTATTCCTCCTTCCCTCCTTCACTCTCCTCTCCCTGCTCTCTCAGCCTTTATTTCCTCTTCCTTGCTGCGTCTCTGCTACCAAGGGCGCCCACAGCTCGTAATAAAAGGCGTAGGATTTTAAATTAGAAATTAATTTGGATAATTTTTCTCCAACGAGCACTCTCCTCCTGCCGTTCCTGCCAGAAATACTGTATGTTAATATATCATATTAAGTAATTTCTGGGCCCAGATACACATGGAAAAAGAGAAAGTGAGTGTGTGTTTTTGTGTGTGTGTGTGTGTGTGTGTGCATGTGTGTGTGTGTGTGTGTGTGTGTGTGTGTGTGTGTGTGTGTGTGTGTGTGTGTGTGTGTGTGTGTGTGTGTGTGTGTGTGTGTGTGTGTGTGTGAGTGTGTGACAGACTCATCAAGGTTGGATCTTTAATTAGCAAGGTTGGCTCTTTGGGCATGCTCAGTGCAGTAGCACCTTAGCACTGCCGTCACTTAGAGCACCTTGGAACCAGAGATGACAAGCTTAATATAGGAGAAGGGGGTCGGGGTGGGGGGCCGACGAGGTAAGAGGCGAGCACCTTTGAGAGATGGGGGATGGGTAGAAAGGAGAGACCAAGAACTGCGTAGAAAAGAAAAAGAAAAACGGATGAGGATTAGGGTGTGTAACTTCCTATATGCTCCAACTGTTTTCGCTACTTTGTGGCAATGGAAATAAACATAACACTGATTTTTCATCACGTTTTATGCTGATATAGCAACTTGCTATTTATAGTTTTTTTTGCACATCCAACAGAGAGCCATACATGTGATATAAGGCCATCGTTCACTCCTTTGACTCTATTTCTGGAGGAAACACTAGACTCTTTAGCTGCTTAATGCTCTACCAGCTGTAGTCGTCCTGTTGTATTACCAAATATACCTGTGCTGTTCAAGCTGTGTGCGTTTCATCCAATGGTATACGAGCGTATTTCCGTGCTCTGATGAACTGAATCATTCCCCCACTATGCAGAGAGAAAGATGGACATAATACGCTTTGCTACTGCTGCACACGCTGGGAATTGAATGGGGAGAGAAATGTCATGGCAGCACTGGGGGTGGAGTGAGCAGAGTGGAACCGGTGTGTGTGCGCGAGTGTGTGTGTGCGCGTGTAAGCGACTACAACCTGAGATCAACTTCACATTAAGAAGTGCCCCGTGGGTAGTTTAACAACGAGAGGCTGGGAAGAAATATGCATGGCAACGAGACAGAGAGCGGCGAGGTGATGGACGCACATATCACGCTGTGTGTTTTGACCAAACACTGTTTAATCTGTTATGGATTTTTCTCACCTTCTCTATGATCCTCTCTATCTCCCGCCCCGCATGCTTGACACTTTTTATGTGGCTCTCCTCAGGTCTAGCGACTTTCCATGCCTCGTGGCCGGTGATTAAACAGTGTGTCATGATTCAAAGTCAAATCTGCTCCGACGTGCAGCGGGGAGCTGTCACCTTGCATGTTTTAGGAATCAAATTAGTTTTCAGAGTCTCCTGAATAGTGCCCCCCCCCCCCCCCCCTTCCGTCCTGACTGGCCACCAAATCTTCACAGTTTATCAAATGTTTTCAAGAGGCACCCAGAGGACTCTAGTTGAAGGGAGAGAAACAGAGCATTCCCAATTACAAAATGTCCTTTGAATCCTCAATTGTGGAAAGACAAACTGCAGTTAAAATGGACTCCAAAGCATCTTTTGCATTATTAACAACCATGATGTAACAACAAAACAACTTTTAGGAGAGGGGGGACAAGCTTACAATGTGCCAACTGCGCCTCTTCATTGAAAAAAACAACAACACGTAAAAAAACTGTGGCGATATTTAATGCGTTTCACAAATGTTTAATTAGCCTGTATTAATCAAAGGCTTTCCTCTCCCCTTTCTCTTCTATCTCTTCCTCTCCCCCTTTCTTTCTCTCTTCCTTTCCCTTTTTCTTTTTGTGATAGATCTGCAGCATGACCCCCAGTTAATTGAAACCCAGGAGACTCTTCTTGCATAAAATCAGATTTATCTATCCATAAAAGGATTTCGTTAAAAATAGTCCAAATCCAGTGGCTCACAACTAAAAGCCTGCAGCTACCGAGGCGAGCCTGGCTCCAACCCCTTTCGCCCTCTCTCAGTCGCCACGGTGAAACAAGTGCTGCCTACTGCTAACTAGCTAGGGACCCATTAATTAATTGCAGGAAAACACAGACATTATGTCTGTGGGGCACATTTTTTCTCCCCAAAAAGAAAGAAACGACTGTGTGTGTGTGTGTGTGTGTGTGTGTGTGTGTGTGTGTGTGTGTGTGTGTGTGTGTGTGTGTGTGTGTGTGTGTGTGTGTGTGTGTGTGTGTGTTGTCCCCATCCACAGCTCTTCTGAACTGTCTCGAATGTCCCCCAGACTATAATAAGAGGAAACTAATGATGGGCCGTAGTGATAATGAAAAACCATGCATCAAACAAAACACTGATTGTACGAGACAGGTCAAATGAATAGCTGGCAGAGTGGCAGTGAGACTGTCCACTGTTGCTGTTTTCTACCAAGAAGCAGGAAGTGGTCCATGACTGGCAAACAGAAATGAGTTGTACGCAAATATTTAAAAGTTGAGTCAAAGATAATTCACTCTGCCGCTGCACCTAAAGTTAATCTTGCAGGATGGGAACACACATTGAAATTGAAGACACTCAAGAAGAGCTTCAGATATGAAGTCATTGGCTGTTGCCCCTGCATGTTTATTGCCACCACAGTAGTCGTTTGTGACTGATAGTGGCTCGTGTCCAAATACCTCTGGATTTATAGCACCCCTTTTACTCCCCCATGGTGAAAAAGAGGTGTTTGGATCAGCTCCAGCGATATTGGTGCTGCCACGCCTTCTTTAGTTATTTGGGAAGCAGGGGAGGGTTCAGGAGCTGGGCATACTAATTAAAGCGGACTGGGAGAGAATGCATAGGAAGAGCAGGGAAGTCCAGCCTGGGGGGGGGGGGCTATTATGGATGCAACACCCTGAGGACAAAGTCACATATGGGCCTCTCTATCTGTAGGCTCCCCTTTTTAATTCACTATCATTAAGTATAACCTCGCTGCCATGCAACCACTGACATTGTGGGAAACAACAGCACGATTACACTGTGACGTGCATGTGCCTGCCTGTGTGGATTCATGTGGGTGCGTGTGCATATTTCTGCATTTATTTGCGTGTGTGCGCCTTGTTTGGCTCTGAAGTGATACATGATGCGGCTGTGTTGTCTCTCCAATCAGTGCTCCCAGCCTCCCCCCTTCTTTGCTTCTGCAGGAAATTAATAGGCGGTTGCCACTGATGCGTTAAATTGCTTTGCGTTGGGCACCGCAGACAACTGGATTATTTATTCTTTGTATTCTCCATTTTGGAACAACTGCCTTCTGCTTTGCTATTGTTTTTAAATGAGATCTTGTTTCCCAGTGTAGCGGTAAGAGATACTGTATGTAATTGTTCCAAAGCGTCACATGGTTAGAGGTTTGCTATTCTGTCTTCTGATGTTTGATCAAAGATTTATTTAGCCTTTTTTTATGAATACCTTAGAAAATGATGCCCAAAATATGAATTAAAAAACCAAAAGAGCCACATTTGCTACCAGTTAAACATCTAAATGGTGCATTGTCAAAGGTTTATGGTTTCATAAAAGGATAGAAAGGATCATATCTAATAACTATTACAAATGTTTTTCGGTTTGCCAAGCTTGGATTTATTAGCTTTATATTTATGTTAGCATTATTCAAATAAATCTATTCTCATTGCCATTCAGCATAGGCCAACTGTGTGGAGCACCAACCGGTTAAAGTCCGTCTGCACTAAGACAACTTGTAGACTGAAAAATAAGAATTCTATAAAGGGCATCACGATTCTTCTCCAAATGGACAACAACGATGATTTAGGATTTTTTTTAAGTCTTATGTCATGGAAAATCCACCGTTTTATACTGCCCTTTAATCACACATGTTCAAGCACACTGACTGCCCTCTAATTATTCTAATTATGAGACATTCCCAATAGAAACCCAACAGCTATCTGCAAAAGGTGCACTTTTATTGTCAATCAACTTTAATAATAATGAATTCATTTAATTGAAGCAGTTTTCAAACAGGGGCAACATTGCAATTGATTTGATGCAAATACTAATACTACTGCTAATTCAAACTATTGCCAAAAAATAATAACAAGGCTGATATTTTATTTCCTATAACGGAGAAAAATTATAATTTAACTTCTTGTTTACCTTGCAGCATGCCGGCTCCTTACACACCAGCTGACCTAAGCAGTAATTTGTTTTGTGTTTTAGTTTTTATTCTCAGTGGCTCTGCTTCTGTATATGTGTACCATAGTGAAGGCAGGAAAGAAAGCCTGCTGTTTGCCTCTGCATGGAGGTCTGCTCTCCCCCCACCGGACCACTGTCACCGGGAATCTCCTTCAAGCCCCTGCTGCTGCCTGGCCTGGCATCGCCTCACGCTGCCTCCGCACATATGCATGTCATGTGGTGTCAGCGCCAAGGTGTACTCTGACGTTATGGGGCCTGATGGTAGCATATTCCCTGCTGATAGCGATGATTGCCAGGTATATCGCTGAGTGTGTGTGTGCCCTCTGAGCCCCCCCTTCACGTTATGGGTCTTTGCCCGAGCTGACTTCTTTGCCCCCTGCTCCTACGTGAGTCCGCAGTGAGGATTCAACATGGCAGCTGCAGGTTTATGAGGCCGCCGACTCTACACCCGTGTCCTCTATGCTCTATTTCACCTGGCTCTCCATCCTCTTGCCCCCGTTTCTTGCCCTTCTTCCACTAACCCTCCCATTTTTCCATGTGGCTGAGCTTGGAGTATAAGGGGGTGACTCAAACACTGTGGCTAGTGTACAGACTAGGATCATGGCTCTGTGGCTATTTTGCAACCCCCAGTTCAATTTAAAGAGAGGAAAAAAATACTCTGGAACTGCCACGAGTCACGATATTGGAGGGATTAATGAATGCCATCATCATTAAAAGATATATTTAAAATGATCATGATGTCACTTTTTAAAGAGGATCTGTAGCAAACAAAGATATGTTATTAAGACCGTAGAATAAGATTTGCAGGCGGGAACATCTATACAACAAAAAAATCCTTCATTCAGAATGAACCATACTATGTAGATACATGGCATCCACGAAAGTTATTCAGATAAGGCCTTGGATGAGTTTTTTCCACTTGTATTAAAAACAGCACAGAGTAATATTCAACTTAGCTGTGATTTAATATGACATTTAGTAGATTTTCCCCTCGCCCACAGCGCAGGCCAGGCAGCACCCATGGGAATCTCCTCTCCTGGTACACAGTTAACATTCTGCATTTGTCCGGCACTCTGTAATTTATTGGATCTCATCTGTCCAGGCTTTGATTTATATATTGATTTGAAAAATAAATAAAAGTGATAGGAACCTGCATTGGGGTGTAATGATGGACTGTGTCGACATGCAGGAGTAGGGATATGAAACATTGGGAGGAAATTAGATATTATGCCCCGAAGACAACTGCAGCCAGCAGCACATTCATTATTGGCTGGATATTTATTATTAAGAATTTCTCTTCATGAGTGACTGCAGCGGAATATTTCGGCCCTGCTCCAGCTACCCAAAACGGTGTGTGTGTGTGTGTGTGTGTGTGTGTGTGTGTGTGTGTGTGTGTGTGTGTGTGTGTGTGTGTGTGTGTACAGTATCTGTACAAGCTGAATACAAGAAGATATGGGTTGTCATGTGTTACTCTTTACATGACACACACAAACCCACACACATACGCTGCTGTACAAGCTCCTCGGGTAAAACAAAAAAAGACATGCAGTAGTACATGTTTAAAACGCCCTGATCTTGGTTAAACAATTCAAAATCAAATCCTCCATATTTCCACCTGACAGGACCACATTCATGGAAACAGTGTGGTAGAAAACACTAGACAGCTGTTAAAAACCAAAGCTCTTTGCCAGGACTTCCTCCAGTTTTAATCACAGCACAGTGAATTTTAAACAGCAGTATAGAAGGGCCGCTGTCCAAGCCCCCAGAAATGTTATTTCATTTTTTCCCTCCCGCCTCTCCGCTCTAATCCACTTCAATTATGTTTCCTCCCATTTCTCCTGATCACTTTACAGCTCAGCAGCACCTGTGCTAATTGTGGCGGCGATGATCGCTGATATGTTTTGCATCCTTAAAGGAGTTTGAGAGGGGGACGACAGATAAACATCTCGCCCCCGGGCTTTTGGAAAGCGTGGCTCAGTCTAGCAGATGGCCATCATATTATATGAGGAGAGCTTCTCGCTGAGGCTGGGGCATGGGTGGGTGGGGTGTAATGAGTCCGAGGTAGCAGGAGGAGAAGGAAGAGGTGGGGAGGGGGCTGATGTGGACAGGGAAGGATTAAAGGAAAGGAGGAGGGATGGGATGAAGGAGGGAAACTAAGGAAAGAATATAATGGATGTTAGAGAGAAATACAGGAGAAATAAAGGATGAAAACATGAGGATAAGGAAGAAAAGGAAGGAGTAATATGTTTTGTAACCTACATGTAGCAGTATATATATATATAGATATATATATTATTTTTGCACATTTCCTCCTTTGTTGAAATTAAGATAGGAACATTAAAACCACACACTGTACATTTTAAGCTACCATAGCATTCGGTTAGGTTAGCTTCGTTTAGCATAGCACAAAGACTGAAAACAGTGGCATAGCTAGCCTGGCTCAGTCCAAAACAAAGGAAATCCACCTACCAGCATCTCTAAAGCTTACTTGTTAATGTGTTTTCCCTTATTACCTCAAACTGTTAAAATACCGTTAAACTACACATGCTTGCCTAGGGACCTCAAAGACTAGGAAGTTACTGCGCCTAGCAAATTAACGGTAGCAACTTCACATAAAACCAAAACAAACTGTCTAAAGGTTTCTTAAAAACATGAACAAGTTCACACTTTAAAGAAAATGTGTTAGCATTGAGTCTCAACTCAATGCACTGCCTTCAACCAAAACACTGATGATATATGTAGCCTACAGTCTTACTATTTGTTTATGTGTAGCTCCTATTTAGCAAAGGACGACAGAGATTGTGTGTGAATGTGTTTGTGTGTGTGAAAGAGAGAGCAGGTGTGTGTGTACATGTCTTGGTGAGAGCGACCGCGTATCCCTCACCTAGCCACCTCGCTGCCCCCACTGAACCGATTGCCCCCGTAATGAATGTGCTGCCAGCCCTCCCTGCTGTGGCTATCCGAGGCCGGGCCACATATTATATAGCAGCCCATCTGAAGTGGACCACATATTATATAGCAGGCCATTTGCTGGGATGATGAGCTCCGGACACCTCCCATTATTTATTAGGAAGGGCCACAGCAGAGGTTGGATGGCCTAGGTTACCAGGTGTGTGTGTGTGTGTGTGTGTGTGTGTGTGTGTGTGTGTGTGTGTGTGTGTGTGTGTGTGTGTGTGGTTGGGAGTGGGGGGGTTGAACAATGAGGTGGCAGTTGGATAATGAAAAAGAGAAAAAGGTCAAGACAAAAGAGTTCAAAAGCTGGCCTATCTATATTTAAACATTATTTTGTTTCATTTGTCTGAATCATACACACAGTCATCGCCTTCTAAAAACAACTAAAGTCACTTCTGCTTAAAAAAGAAAACATGTTTGTGTAAAACAATAAAAAGGCAAAAAGAGGCAAATTCCTATGTGGCTTTGAAGAATGGCTGAAATCCTCAGCGTTCTAACAGGGGTCAGCCTGCTTTGTTACGTGTGTTCTCCTGGTGCTAAAAGACAAATGATGTACTTTGCCTTGGGTCAACTGGGCTTTCCCATCCCATAATGACCTTTCAGGGAGCTGGAAGAGAACAGCAGTTCCCATGGCGATGAAGCAGGACTTTACGGCGCACGTCAAACCTATATATAATGGCAAACTAATGTTGTAACACTGCGACCTCTCGACCTATAATGGACTGCTTTACTGTACATCAATCAAATAAAAACATATGCTTAGCACGTTGTCATAAATAAAGCCTTTTGAAAACTAAAATGTTTTCCCCAATAAGAATCTGCAGCCAAACAAGAAAGTCATTTCCTGTTTTCAATCGAGTTACACGCTCCCCATATGTTCGACACAGGAAAACTTCTGTGTGTGTGTGTGTGTGTGTGTATACTGCTTCACTGCCAAAGGTTCCCTGGAGGAGCGAGGATCTCTGTCAGTTTGTCATCAGATACAAGCTGCCAAATCCTATGAAATACCAAATTACTAATTGGCCCAGCGTTCGGTTTCCCGCCTGGAAGTGAGACTGTAATATCAGGGCCTCTATTAGGATCACAGGGAGAGCCACACTCAGCGGGCCCCTGCTGAGTTGGCAAGTCTTTTTCATTTCACACCATGATATGGCAGCGACACTCACACACATAAAGAGAGCATCAAGGACAAAAGACTCCTCACATGAATTCCTCAAATATCTCCTTGATTGGGCGGTTTAAGTTTGCAACCATTTAAACAAAGTGAGATTTTCAGTTTATTGTAATATAGCATTTCCTTGACCTCTCTCAGGACATTCTCTTCTCACCTGTGTGTCCATCCAGAGGTCAGAATGAATGGTCAGCTAACAGAACTGCTGCAGGGCATCTGACAGGGACGACTCTGGGTCCAAGGGTGAAGGACGGTGTCTCTAATCGCTCTGCAGCCCTGCAGCTTACAACTCATTAATCTGGGGACAAGATTCTAGTCATATTTTGTGGATTTTTACTCAAAGCAAAACCGTATCACAAAGATTTTACAATTTAAATGAGATGTCTCCTGTAAAGAAACTGGAAAAAGTAATTGTTTTTTTGTGCACCTTCAGCATGGAATATGTTGCTGTAAGACTTAACTCTGGGTGATCGATCTCATCAGATGGGGAGGTTGTGGCTCAGTGGGTTGGTAAGCTGATCTTCGTTTCAGGGGAGCGCTGGTTCAATCCCCACTGCAGTCAGCATGTCGTTGTGTCCTTGGGCAAGACACTTTACCGGAAGTTGCTCCTGTGGGGATTGTCCACAGTATTGAGTATATGTAAGTCGCTTTGGATAAAAGTATCTAACAAGTGAATGACATGTAATGTAAAAATGCATTGAAAATAAAAAATATGAAGCACATTCCTTTAAATGTCACTATTTATTTGTATTTTACCTGGTTACGAAACAGACTTTTAAAAACACTTTTGAAATGTCAAGTTCCTTTTCTTGATTATTTGTTCCTTTAATATCTTTTCTCTTTTTTCTTCTTCTTGTATTTGCTGGTGTCTGCCTTGGCCAGGTCTCCCTTTTTCACCATTAAGGTCAAACTACTGGTTATTAAAAGGGACAACAATCTATATATATATATTGGATAAGTATTTTATATAATACGTAGATTGCAACACGATAAACAGTTAGTTAGGCAATCGCAGGTCCCAATTACTATCTGGATTAAATGTTGTCCATTAAAACACAATGCACAGTTGTATCTATAGTAATGCAGGGATTCAGTGCAGATGAGCTCTGCAGGAAATACAGCAACCCCCCCCGCCCCACAAGAATCAGATGAAATCCCCTACTATTACACATTCATGTAGATTTGTGATTGGTAGAATATCTCCAAAAAAGTCTGAACAAAATATCCTCAAAAGCACCAACAAAGGGGACTGAAGTGTACTGTGGTAGAAGCAGGTGTGAGCTTCACCACCACATAATCATTTAAAGTGAATGAGTGTATGAATGACACACACACACGAACACACACACACACACACACAAACTCACACAGGATGGATCCACATGCATTGGACAGCCTCGGCACAGTTAAGAAGTCTGCTGTTTGTTTTCTGTCGAGCAGTGCTATATTTTTTTCAGGACTCCTAATCAAACATGCCTAGGGCCACTGGATGGATAAACACACACACAGTTTGGCAACATTTCAACTCTTCTCTCAAGCGGTGCAAAGGGGAGAGAATAAGGGTGGGCTGATGAGAAACACTCACACACACACACACACACACATATACACATACACACACACACACACAGACACAGACACAGACACATACACACAGAAAACGCCGGACTTGAAGAGAAACGTCTCAGTTTGTTTTAATGTAAAAAGACCCTTTCAGCCGAACACATGGTTAAGAAATTATGTTGACATTTTTGATGAATCGATGTACATGGGAGCAAATGTCTCCGTATCCCGCCAAATGTCACCACATGGTCACACATTCTTCATGAATCAGGGCACAGTCTGATATAAATTACAAATAAGCTATGAAAAAAAAGCCACTTTAACCGAGACAATGATTATGTAAAACTAAGTTCTTTCTGGCACATGCGGAGGCAAACATGCCTTTTTATGTTGTGGGGGACAAACATTCATTTCTGACATGATCGATAAGTCACCCTGTTTTCTTTCTTCCTATATTACACTTTTTCCAACCATTATACTCGTAAAAGTCATTTCCAGTGCAAAACTGTGCGATTTGGTTAGCGAAGGCGCTGGCTTCCCTTTAGAGAGTCCTCAGTGTCGTCCTCCATGATGGGAATGTTTCCGTAGGGCTTCAAATGACCCTCTTAGCATTGATCCCCTTGTAAAAAAACGGTTAGAGTTCCTTCAGGTTGCTGCAGTTTGAGGCAGTTCTACACCAGTGGTGTACTGGTAGATAGAGAGGGGGATACAGCAGCTATCACCCGTCATAGTTTCATTGTGTCATGTAGCTGGTGGGCCAACTCTACAACAGACTGCCACCAGGACTTCCACTGCACCCTTGGGTTCCTCCTATACGTTTTGTGAAAGAAATCTGACTTTCTTTCCCGTCAGCACCCAGCTCTTAAGGTCCTTGATGGAGGGAAGCTTCATTTTATCGCTGTTTTTACTGTAAACATTCAAGAAGATGCCAAAGAGCACCAGAAGGCCAGCCCAGATGTACCTGACAAAGAAGAGATAGGATATTTTATTATGGCAGAAATGATAAGCAAAACAACAAGGTGCTAATGTAATAACTGGTATAAAGAAGGGCAGGGTTCAACTTGATGGTCATGGAAACACTTTGCATATGCTGATAAGTAGAGATGTCCCGATCCGATCACGTGATCGGCTCCAATCCCCGATCACGTGATTTTCAAAAAATCGGGGATCGGGATTTTTTTTACATTTTCTTTTTTTTATAAATATTTTTTTTCTTTTTTTTATTCAATATTACAAAACAAAAATGACCATGTTCAAGTCTTAAAGTCACCCTGAGGCCTTAGTTTTGGTTTCAAATTACACAACATCATGTATGTGTTGCTTCTTTGGGGCTTGTTTTCATAGACCTGGTTGCTTATTTCTCTCAAATCTGGCAACAGAGTGGGCAGGGCGCAGTGTCTAATTGTAGCAGTAAGCTAACGAGTACTGATAAGCTTTATTTAGTTTTGATCCAATGCTGCACAACTGAACTGATCCAATGCTGCTGTGAAAAAAAGAAGCTATATCCATGTTGGATAGAATATCCAATTTAAATAAAAAAAATAACCTTAGGGACAACTTGAATGCTTTTTTTTTTTTTTATCTTAATGCATTGCATAAAGATCGGATCGCGAAAGATCGGTATCGGCAAATTCTCAAAATCAAATGATCGGAATCGGATCGGGAGCAAAAAAAGGTGATCGGGACATCCCTACTTATAAGGAAATATTTGAGTTTGAAAAGTGGAAGCAGCAGCCATGAAACGGACTGCGAGTCCAGCATGGTGGAGGGCACACATCAGCTGGAGGGTAGAGGAAGTTGGCGAAAGACACACAAAGTTTTGAGTATCTTGTGAGTATGCATGTAAAAAGTAAAGACAGAGCAGGAGAGGTAGAGCAGAGAACGACCCTTTGACAGCAGAAGGAGGGAGAGTGAGAGTGAAGGACAATGTGAAAGAGCAGGGTCTGAAAATGGACTGCGGACATGAAAACTCAGGGCAGTGGGAGCCAGATGAAGTTTTATTAGTCAAAGGAGAGGCCAGAGTAGACTCATTCTAAACTAGGAGGAAAGTAACCAAAGTCCATGTACTTACTGAAAAGTGAAAGGTTTCGCAAAGAACATGAAGGAAAGCACGACAGTCATGGCCTTTCTCCCCGTGGTCACTGCAAAGGATGAGAAACATTTGTGGTTTTAGGTCCTCATTAAAAAGAAATAAAAAGCTCAAGATATGATATGTTACTCTTATATGTTTATACAGACATTTCTAGTATTGTAACTCTTTTTATTATAAGTTAAGTATCAGTCTAAACTATAATCTCAATTCATTACTGACCTGTCACGGCAACCAGGGCACCGAAGAGCTTGATCAAGGCGAGAACGAAGGAGATGCCAAAGTAACCCGTGAGAGAGAACAGGAACGCGTAACCGTACGTCTTCACAGGGTGCTGCAGGGAGGAGGGTGAAAAATAATTGGACAGGGAAACATTCCTTTAAACTATTGCCCGCTAGATGCTGCAACAACATCAGCACACACTAACAGTAGGCAAATAAAGGGGCATCTTATGAGAATATAAAATCTAAATTATTTCAGGAGTTTAGAAATAAATAAGGTTGAGTTGAGGTTATACAGGAGACACAGGCTTTGATACAATTCATCTGCACATCTTAAGGGGAGATTTGACTCGTAACATGTCTGCAAAATGCTGACCTTATCAGACAACAGCTGTATGTAGCAGCAAATCGTGCATCATGTGAATGCAGTATTATGGGACACTCACCTCTGAGCAGAAAGCCACTGCTGGCCCCAAACCCCCCACACAGAGCAGGCCTGTCAGTATGTAGACAAAGCCGATGGAGTATGAGTACAGCACCTGTCAACACAACCACAGTGGATCCGTCAGGAGTCACACACAGAAAATGACAAAAATCACAATTCATTTGATGCAAGCTGCAGATGTACAGATTCTGCAGCGGGCGCCATCAGTGTGAATAAATCTACTTTAGACAAACTTGGGAAGACCTATTCCACATGTACATGGGTATTTTTGAGTTTGCCCTCCTTTGAAATGTGGGTGGTTGGGTCTATGTCCTGGAATTGTATCAGTGGGTGACCTTCCTAGCGCATTCTGACGGCTGCTATAGTAGAACAGTTACTGTACCTCTATGTGTAAACATGTGGACGTCATGTTTGCAATGTTAAAAACAGCAGTACTTGTGTGTACCTAACCTGCGTACATTTGGCCTTGTATCATGTACTAATGTATACTTGGGACAGTGTACCATTTCAGAGTTGGAGCCGTTGTGGAGCTTCATGGCCTTCTCCTGCACGTTTCCGATGGCGGCGTCTGCACACAGTGCCAGGGAGATGAGGAGAACACCTGTAAGTAAAAACACACACACACTCAAACTAAGACCACAGATATCTGAATAGAAAGTATTTGTTTTAGCTGAAGCTGTACAGAGATATGTTGGTGAGTTTGCACAGAGCACAATATGTTTGCCATACTTATTTTGTAAGGATAAATAAAATACCTGTGACGTTGAAGTTGGGGGCCACTTTGCTGTCAGCTAGAGTAAACCAGATGAGACCCAGACTCATGCAGAGAGCAGCCGACACATCGGCCACATTATAGCGTTTACCTGGGAGACAAAGAAACAGCATTAAAAAGACGAAACTAACTAATCAGAAATTAAAACGTCTACAATCTCCTTATCCCATTTTGTCTAACTTTGGTTAGAAACAAAACAAGATCTCTTTCAGGAATGAACCGATACAACTTTTGATAAAGCCACCATCAATAAGGACAGAGTATTTTTCATCACGTAGAGAAATCTTCAAAAAGATAACCCTACTCTTTTTAACTAGAATTAATTGACATTGCACTCAGGTAAAACCTTGAACTAAAAGTTGTTCTCACTCTTGGCAAAAGGTTCTGAAGGTTGTGCATGTAACAAAGAACCAAAACAGCTTTGTGAAGAGGCAAAAGTTGGGAACAACAGAGTGAAGCAGTCTGACGGACAGATGCCTAGAGGTTGACAGGGGGACGCAGCATCAGGTCGACCGTGGCCGGCTTTGATTCCCTGACTGGCCTTTGAAGGGCCTCACATCAGATGCAGCCCCCCCCCCCCCCTCCCCCCCTCTCCAGCCCCCTCTCCCCACTTTCTTTGCATTCTAAGTGAATAAAATCTGTTTTCCACTCGACCCCTTCAGGGACCCTGGTGCTCACATCTATCCATCCAGAGTGAGATGCAAAACATTACACATAACCTGTCTGACGCCGAGGACAGAGAACTTTGAGATGGCCGGGTGAGGATGAAAGGAGAGACAGAACCAGAACAACGGACTCAGATAAAAAGGAGATACCTGAGGATGAAAGGTGGTCAATGCTTTAGAGGAATTGTGAGATGACTGGAATAAGTTTTAAAATGCACCTTATGAAAAGTGAAACTCTCTTGCCTGATGACTTCGGTTAAATTATTTTAAATTCAAAGAAAACATGTTAACCTTTAGTTAATGATGCAATCCGAATTCCGCTTTCCTCTGAATTAACACGTCAAGGCCTAACCTTAGTATACAATTAGATCATACAAAATCCATATCCATTATTTTTTCTTAAGAATGAACAATTCAAATTTTTTTGTCAACTGATCACAACTGCAAATATGGCTCTGGGGGTTTTCAAGAAAGCAGGTTATTTGAAATTCATGATTTCAGTTTATCCTAACCGTTGAATTATGTTAAAGCTTTTCCACGAAGCCAACCCAGAGATCACACTCCACCTTGTTCAAACAACACATATAATGGATCACATTAAACCCCAGGGGTGAGGTGTCAAGTGCAGATCAAATAATGTGGATTAAAGAGACAGCTGCCATATTTAACCCAACAGAACAGCACATACTGAATGACATAGCATGAAGGATCAAATGATTGTCAAACAGGAATCAACAGCATTAGTTGTTTATTGTAAATTCAGCTCACCTTGTATGAACACTCCTCCGATCATGACTGGGATGAGTTTACAGCACTTGAAGATGACCTGTGTGGGGTAGTTCAGGTATCCCAGGGAGGTGTTGGACAGGCCCATTGTACCCACTGTTAGAACGGCTATCATCATATAGGTTTTCCCTGGTATCCTGGAACACAGGAACAAATAAAAGAAATTAGAACAAATTTAGTTTTTGTACTTTATTTGCATATTTAGAAAACAATTCCCTCTTTCATGTGATTTACTGTATTGTAAGTGTATAGTGTGTCATCCAGGAGCAGGATAATAATGTACCTTCTGCGTTTGTCCTGCGTTAGCTGAAGCTCCACCAGACCAAACGTGGAGTAGAATCCAAACTGGATAAGAGTGAGATACCATCCGAAAGGCTTGAATCCTTCCATGGAAAATATCAACTCCTGGATGGAGGAAAAAGGAAATCATCAGAAACAAGCAGGTAATGACACCTTGTGAAATAAAAGCTTTGTTTATATGTTTATATCTTTAACAGCATTATTACTGCAACTAGATCAGAACAGCACATTTTGGAGGGACAACCTTTGCACGTATCTGCATATCCACAAACAAAGCCTTAACAACACAGTCTTTCTGTGTGTGTTACCTGCAGGTATCCATAGATGAGGTAAAAGAGGAAGACTCCGGCCACGCAGATCATGAACTGTGTGGGCGAGCTGTAGATGCTCAGGTTGATCCCCAGGACCCTCAGCTCCTCCACAGACTTGATGTGGGGCGACATCACCTCCGTGGACGACGGGATGGAGATGGAAATGTGCTTCCGTGAACTGTTGTAGCTCACCAGGCCATATTTGGCACTCATTGTGTCTTCGGCTGCTGGGAGCTGTAGGGAAATAACAATGTATTAAAGCAACAATTACATAGGACATTCCTGATGAAGTGTCCTCTTGATTAGGAGAGGCATTGCAGCCGTATGTTGATAGATAGACTTTCAATGCAGTATTTAGATAAAGTAAGGTTTTGAACTTGTTGCATCAAGGGAATTACATCAACAACATTGTTTGAGTATGTTATGCAAAGAAGTGACATTTACTATGCAATACGTATCTACAATATAACATTTGAAGCACACACTTGCATGTTTTCTCTGACTGCTATTGCATCACTAGTCTACAGTTATTGCATATGTCATATATTCCTTTTTTTGAAGTATTCATAATCAGCTTTGTTGTTTATCATGCAAAAATTTGACTGTTTTGATGTTTTCTGTAATCACTTACCTCGTTTCAATGGTCTGTTACTACTGCAAACCGCAGCATCATCATCATCATCATAAACTAAACTTCAACCTTATAATAGATGTATAGTTCCTCATATTAAATGTGCTACATGTACATGTTTAAAGTAAGTATGACGTTAGCTCGGCTACATGGAGCAGCCGGTTGCTAACGATGTAAGCTAAAGCTGTCATTGGATTAGCTGTCATAGGCTAAGCATTTAATCACGAGTGATAATCCTAACAATCAAGGTTATTTTATGAGCAGAGTGTTATTAGCGATTACTTTAATCCCTGTCTTTGATTTGTCAGCAAAACAACCAAGCTACAACAGCTCTTTACCTCCAACAGCACTTCCGGGATTCTTTACGTCAGTTTATTATCTTCTTCAGAGGCGAAAAATCATTTCCGTGGACGTGTCGGCATCTTCTGTCGCACATTACGACCGTTTTCATATTTCTCTTTAACAATGACAAACAGCTAACACACATTGAGCAGCCTGTTAGCTTGCTAAATGCTACCTGCACTTTCAGCAGGAGCAGCCAACAACTTCCGGTCCACCGCGGTCCGCGACCTCTGAACTGCGACGCTATTGGTCAACGCAGCCACGAGTCACTGCTCATTATTAGCTAAGGTAATAGCATACTTATGCGTCTTAAATATGTACATACAATGACATTTGTCAGCCCCATGAGTTGTGGAGTAGGACGTTTAGAAAATGAGTAAAAGATGTTAGTTAGAGTAAACTAAGGCTGCTTTTCTTACCTGTTTTGAAGTATACATCTTATATGTGGGTTTGCTGTCTCCACCGGCCATGGTGCACCTGACCTAAACACATTCAGGTGATGCTAGTTTTTCCAGTTTAGCAAGTTACTTCCCTCCTGTGATAGGCTTATTCACACATGTCTTACCAGTACAAACCTAATTGGAGAATATTAATGTTACATTCATAACCTCTCTGTTTGTATTAGAGAACAGCCAATGGACCGTCAGCCAACAATGTGACCTGCCAGAGCCTTTACAGAAGCATGTGGACAGTCTACAGTGAGCAAAAGTATGTAAGTACACTGATGATTCAAACACCATAAGCCTATTTTTTTAAATATAAAGATGTATTCATTTAATTTACTTATGTATTTTAACTTCATGTCACCCTAAATAATATGGTATACAATTTTTTTTAAAGTATTTAAAGAGGCAATAGACAAGTCTTTGTGATTTTACGTATCATTATGAAGTAAATCTTGATTGCACAATGTAATTATGTTGAAGTAATTTGCAAATGGAAATGTTTTCATAGTAAAACAATACTAGAGGTGCCTTAACATGCATCAATCCCCATCTGTAACACTGGCCATCAATAACACATATTTAAGTACAGTAAATAAGTACATTCTGCTGCTAATTAACGTGTACTTTTACTACTTTTTGAAAGCAATGTTGAAGGCATGACTCTTAATGGACTTTTTTATATTGTGGCAATACAACTCAATCAACACTTACAACAACTTAACATGTCTGAACGTGAAGCCACTTCCATATTCACCTGTTGATGATATGACATGGTGCGTATCATGTTCATATATCATCCTAATAGTGTGGTTAGGTATACACTGGAGAGCAGCTTAGTAGCACATAATGCTTTTATATTGTCCAAATTGAATCTCTCCCTATAACTTCTCCCACCTCTCCTATCTCCTCCCCCAATTATTTCCCTCTGTCTTTCCCGTCCTCTCTCCTCCTTTGAAGTTATGTCCATATAGGCTGTCTCCCCCCCCCCTACATTTCTTTCCCTCTAAATCCATTATTCCCAACTCTCCCTTCCACTATTCTGGCCATCTCATATCCCTGTCTCTCCCTCTTTGGCTCCCCCTGCATAAGGCAAGAAACTCTCCCCCCCCCCCCCTCATTCCTCTCCTCCCTCTTCCAGCTTTCCTTTCTCCCTGCTGTCCAATCTCAAATCCCTCCCTGTGCCTGCCTTGTTTCTCTCCCCTCTTTCTCCCCCTGTCCTCTTTCACCAGCCAGAGGTTAATACACTCCAGGATGGCATTATTTCCTCCCCGGCCCTCTGACAATATAAAAATTCAGAATGGACAGCTCAATCCCTCTTCCATCTCAGATTTGATTGTAATGGTATTGCCTCCTGTCCCTGGGAGGCCCCTGCCGCCTCGCCAACCTGGGCTTTATGACACTAAATGGCCAGGCTACAATTTTTCCATCTATTCAAAAAAATTCTGTTAATAACTCATTTGGAATGAGACGTCTACGGCCAGGTCTCTCACCCCTCTGCTCATAGGGGTCACAATATACACAGGGAAAAGATGCAGGGCGTGAATTGCAAATGTAAAAGGTTAATTAATCTCTGTGAATTTACAATCCCCTTCCCCCGGTTCCCCTTGCACTTCAATTGACAGTCCCAAAGAGACAAAAATGTCATATTTACAACCAAGTGCTCAGCCAGGCAGTGCAGGCCGTCCGAAACACTCTCCCCTTCTCCCCCGTCCAACTTTACAAGTGTACCCATTCATCAAGCGTGATGGATTTATGTAATGAAACCCATTTCCTTTCCCCCCATACGATCCTATTAAATAATAAAATAATTATTTATTGATTATTCAAAAAGGTACATATGCGCGGGTAATGGCTTTGTACCACACCACTGGACCTGCAATAAATAAAGCAGGCAGAGAGAGACAGAGAGAAATAAAGCAGAGCGGGAAGGAGAGAGAGAAAGGGGGGGAGAAATGAAATGACTTTTGAACCAGTGAAATCTGGATCCAATATGGCCTCTCGCTGCACGGATCAGGAAGGACATTATTCAATCTTCAGGAGGCTCATATGGGAGCGCGACCTATGAATGGTTTTGATATACTATATGGACCAAAGAAATGAAAATAGACAACCGGGTGAGTGTCCTGCACAGAGTTTAGCATTTGTTGAATACTCATCCTTAAACCATAATATGTAGGATGTATTTTATGTTTTCTCACAGACAGGGTTAAATACCAATCAATAAATCACATACTAAAAATATAGCAATCCCTCTTCATTAAAACCCATTTCAATTCCAGTTATTGTAGAGATGAGACTCAGAAGATTCTACCTTTTTTAATCATCAACGGGCATCAAAGTGTTTGTTTTGGAGCCGTTAGTTACAGAACAGGCCTTCTCTGGGTTTAGTTAAGTCCCTGCTGATAAAATAACAGTGTTGTTCTTCTTCAATACAAACACCCACTCCCTTATAATGATCCTTCATACTATTTGTTCAATATTAGTATCATCAAAAATCCCCCTAACCCTGGCAGAGGATCATTTAGAAAAAGGAGACACTTTAATGTCAGCCAGATATTACATTGAGGGCTTCTTAATAACCCATTTGTGTTTGGTCTTATCCGCGGCTAAAGTGCACCCGCTCTGCGTTGTCTTCTTCCTGGGCTCGTCTCAAGCCTCCTGCATGCTACGGAAAACAGATGCTATCTCGCCTATATTACTTCTCAAAGCACTCATATCCTCTCCCATGTTATTTTCTTTGATCTGCTAGGCTTGCTGCTCCTTACATTTTTCTTCCCCCCCCCCTCGTCTCACGCCCTCCACTCCTCCACCACCACCCCTCCTCCCTCCATCCCCTATCCTCCCTGCCTGCAGTGACCAGCGAGCAGACACAGACCGGCTCACGGTGGCTGTGGATGTTTGAAATTCAGATCATCTGTTCCCTGTCATCAGAGGGCAAGAGGTGCACGCTGGGTCGGACCTCTTTAGATTCAGCCATTTAATATGCCTTCCCCATCAGAGGGGGGCTTCATATCAGCGTGAGGGTCAATTTACATTCAGTAAACAGACTGCTAAATTCAAAACAGGCAGTTGTACTAATACTAGCAGCCCTATAGGATGACATAACGCTTTTTTATTTTAAGAAATCCTTTTTTAATGTTTTTGCTGACTTGATAGTGAATAAATCCAATCTTGGTTCCTGTGTTTTTTTAAACCAGCTGAAAAGTGGAGTAATCGATTACAATTAACAATGTGGCAATAATTTAAATAATGGAATAATTATTAAAACCCATGTTTAAAAACAAAATATTAATATTTAGCACCTCAAAATGTTGGGCTTTCTAATTAAAATGTATAAGCCAAAGCTCATGTAATTAATGCAAATTTGTCGGATTAAAACAATTCCTTTCAGACAGCTTTTTAGCATTTTCCCACCAATATGTTATTCTATGAGTAAGAAGAAGTAATTACAAAACATTTTTAGTTCATGAAAATCAGTTTGACTGAAACCTATTCTTTCAACCAACTTCTTTAAGTGAGTACTTAAAAACACTTTTAAAAGAAAAGCAACACAAATAAAAGGTCTTACATAAACTGCACTTAAGCAACTGCATCTCCCTTAACAACTATTATAATTTACTTTATTATTTCTGTATTAGATTTTTGCCATTATTTGACAGCTGACAGCTTGTGTTGACACAAGGGGAAGGAAGCAGTGCAGCTCATGTCATGAATTTCCACTTTTTTCGATTTTAGCAGCATAGCAAATGTATACGAATACATTTGTTTAGTGTCTATTAATGCAGTAGTCACACAAGGATTCACTTTGTGTTGGTTCACACACAAAGTGACTGCACTGCTAATGTGGTTTCTTGCATTCACACACAGATACACACCCACATGTGTGAAACGAGTGTGTCCACACACAGGAGTGCAGAGGTGGCACCGAGGGCAGGAAGGAGACCGGGGACTCTTTGGCTTTCTTATGAGCAGCCAGGAGGGGGAAGCATCTCTCTTTGCAAGTGTGCCCACAAGAAAAGGAAAAGAAAAAGTAATTAAACAAACAATTTAACAGGAATTGTGCGTCTGCTTATCCAATCTACCATACTCGCTTTTGCACTAATACTTGTAGACAGAAAATGGGGGGGTTGTTGTCTCCTCAGTGACGGTAAATGACACACATGTTCCATTGCCCATTCATTTAACCTGCGCTCTGCTTATGAAGGGAAAGGGATTGAGAAACAAATTATTAGTCTCATTTAATTACGAGTTTTGCTGTGAGCAATAATCCTGTTTTTCCCTCATAACCTTTAACTACTTAATGGATTTGAGAAGCTATTACCTTTCAAGATTTGTGTTTTTAATCATTTGGAGTATTGTCACAGATATGAAATGTCAATCACACACCAGAATTAGTGCTGTGTTTACGTCTGAATATTATTTACTCATGGATTGACGCTGGGGGAGGTCTCTTTGTTGACAGGTTTTGCAAAAACACTGAAATTGTGCAAATATGCAAAAATGTGCTCTGTGGCCCAGTTAGCTTTTCACATCCTTTTGCAATTACTATAGGCTCATCTTAAATCCATGAGGCAGTTATTTACATAGATATTAACATTATATTTATGATAATGGCAAGCAATGGTAAATCTCAGAGTGATATTAAAAATGCGCTTATGTGAATCTTGGATCAGATTATAATAATGACTCAGTTTTAATATGTACAAACTCAATTTTTACTCTTCCTCCTTTGGCGTTTATACTGTAGGTGTGGAAATAATACCTAGGAAGTGTGTGTGTGCCACAGCAGAGGACTTACCTCTTACCCTGATCACGTTTAGACAACACTTCGACTGAGTTTGTTTACTTCCCCTGGAGGACATCGCAGTCCTCTGCCAACAGTCCCACGTGCCGTGACATCCGGCCTGCATATGCCTACATGAATATAGCCTTAAAAACACGAGCCATGTGAGGTATGCTTGATTGATTTTGCCACACACTCACAGGCCCGTGTCGGCTTGTGTCCTGATCTCAATTCAGTGCTCGTACGGCGGCATTCTGCATAAGTGGGGAGTAAGTGGCTCAAAAATATATATTAAAAGTTGATTACTCGAAGAGTCTAGGAGGATACATGACGCACACCTGGAGCACTTCAAATATTCAAAACCTTATTCAAATAGAGGTTTTCACCCAGGTTTGACACGGCTCTCAGGCTGACTCCTTTAGACCCCCCATGGCACGGGGGGCATGTAATCATCCTGAGAGTCTCTCTGGGTGTCTGCGCTCTCATAAAGCAGGAAAATGGATCGTGTGGCCCAGGAAGGGGAAAATGAAAGAAAAGGAGAATGAAATTACAGACCTGGCTGACTGCACAAATCATGCATATCATGTTTTATGGCTTGCCAGAAGAATTCAACACCTGTGGATCACCGTAGCTATAATTGTACATGAACGCACCGGGCTGGGGGGGGGCTGCGGTTTGTGTGTCACTGAGTGAGAGTAAGTGCCCCCTCGTAGGTGTCTGTGTGTACGCTAGTGTGTTTTTCTTGGCATGTCCGCGCCTCAGAAACAGAGGGAAGATGATAAAAGAAAGTTACGGGAACGCCTGGTGTTCACTTCTTTAGTACATCCTGGGTGAGCCGCCCACAGCCCACAGGGTTCGCTCACACAGGCTTCATTTACCATTGTAATTACCCTGTTTATTTACCCTACCTGCTTTTGGTGGTAAAACGGGGCCCAATTCATCAGATCAGGACCATTTGGCCTCGCTCCGGCTTTGCCATTTACTTTAATTAAATGAGGCAATCAGTGAATCATAAATCACTTTTCCCTGGGACCACTGGCTCCGTTTGAACCTCTTCTTTTAAAGTGACACGCCTTGTGCCAAGACTTACAGTAGACACACCCAAGTTAGCCAGCATTAACTTTGCATGTGGGCTTTTCTTTCTACACCTCATGCAAATGCCCTATTTATACAAGTTGTTTGACACTTCAACAGTAAAGCTGTTTGAATCAAGGCTTAAACGTAAATAAGAGGACAAGATAGCAGATCCAAGAGCCTCGTCCCCCAGTCTCCTCCCTCCCTCCCTCCCTCCCCCCCCTCCTGGATGCTGATGCTTGAGTCAAATTGATTACACCACTCCATCTGCATCATGACCGGCCTCCTCCTGTGTTTGCCGCCTCTGCCTACAGCACAGAGTTAGTGTACAATTACATATAGTTTAATATATCTGCCTGAGCACCTTTAAATAAGCATCACAAGTCCACAAGGTGATTTGTCTTCCAGCCCCATTACTCCGTTGTACATCTTGATAGCCAGGGATCGCTCCTAGCTATGTTTAAGCATTAAATAGTGTATTATTATTTCACATAAATCAAGCTGAGATGTGAGGGTGGTATTCATAAATTTTGCATTTCTCACAGACAGTATTTTAAAGCCTCTCTCCGCCGCTCTCTGAATTCTGAGACTAAAGCAATTCTGCTGCCTGCACTTGATAGTACATTAAAGACGGGCATATCAGCGAGGTATATTCAAAACAACATGTAATGCAGTTTAGATTAAGTTGCTCTAACACATTCATCACGGCACCGTTTCCATAATAAGTACCCTCGCCTTTGCCAGTGATGCATCCACACATGCGCCATTACCATCGGAGGACAGTGTATTGTTATTGTCATGAATAATGGGGGGAAATACTAATAAAAGTCAATTTATCATAATATCTTCCCAGTTAACCGTGGCTACTGAGTGTCTTATCTGCGCGGGGTGGAATTACATTTAAAGGTGAATGTTTGCCGTCAGCCCGTTCCTTCAAGTACCCCCCCCCCCCCCCGCGCTTTTTGGATATTAGTCCCGTGTTTGTGCAAAACGTCTACTGAGGAAATGACTTCACTCAGGAAACTGGATGTCAGCCTCACACACGGGGCAGGAGAGCTGCCAGTGTTTCAGGCAGGCCGACAACACGTTCTTTTCTCAGCTCTCCAGTTGAGTGTAAAGCTATGAAAAGTGACAAAGGAGGAAATTGGACTCACGTTTGTTTTGGTTACTCCAAGGACACTTCGCACGTTCGTTTCTATTTCCCGTCTTTGGCCTTGTTTTCCCGATCGGCGCTGATGTAGAAGTCAGGGAGTATAAGGTGTGAGGAGAGCTTTGTCAGTGGCTAATGGAACGGAGGTTACCTTCACGTGTCGGGGACGTGTTCAAAACGTGTTTCTGTATGCGAGATGGGGCCATGCAAGGAAAAAAAATGTTTGTTTTTATTAGACCAAAATACCTGACTTAAGAAATCAAAGCAGAGCATGTGCTTCTCATTGTCTGACACATGTACAAATCTAATAAATATACATAATACTCCAAAAAAAGTAAGTGAGAAAATCCACAATATAAACTTTAATTATCCCGTAATATTAAAACAAAATCATAAACTTACTATACTTGTTTAAATAATGCAAAAGTCTCGTAAGTTTGTCATTTGCGATTTTACATTTTAAACCTACACCGCAATTAAACCTAATTTTCACTTTTGAAACATGCTTTTCATTTCCTGCACATATCAGTTATATGACCCTCTGGCCCGGGGGGGCTTCAGTGCTGCTACAAAGTCAGTAAAAGAACAAATCTTGTAAAAAAAAAAGTCATCGCAAATTGGAAATTGTCTAGATGCCAGGACAGTAAGTTGAGGGTTGGGGGGGGGGGGGGGGGGAGTGAGGAAAAAATGTCTTTGAACTAGTTTTTGCTTGCAGGAAATATCGCTCCTGGGTTGATATTCTTTCTGAAGTGCTTCATGGCGATGAGAATTAAGAAATAAAGCCCAGCGCCAAGTGATTCAGTGAGAAGATGGCGCACACCCACAGGTATTCTGTTCACATGACATCACCCTGTGTATAATTGACAACTTGTGTTTTTTTTTTAGGTAGGTTCGCTAAGTTTATAAAAACGTCTTTTGAAGGAGAGAGCATGGCTGAATGGAATCAATCGGCAAAAGCAGTCATAATGCAGGAAATTAAGATAATATACTACCGGTATATCAAATGCTTTGATTGATTGACGTTTGGTGAGTCATGCTCTTTGAATCAAAGCCACATCAAGGCCCGTGAGAACGAGATCATATCTGTTCTTCATTCCTTGGGAGAGCGTGTGTTCTGACCTTGACATGTTTCCCACTCTTCAACTCAAGAACTGGAAACTTTTCCTCCTGTCATCTCTCCGTCATGATCACTCTCCTTCCCTAGCTTAAACACACACACACACACACACACACACACACACACACACACACACACACACACACACACACACACACACACACACACACACACACACACACACACACACACACACACACACACACACACACACACACACACACACACACACACACACACACACACACACACACACACACACACACAACAATACCTGGGAGGATAAATGCCCAGTTAAATAAAACAAACAGCATCCAGACGTGCTCCATTCCAGCTCCGTCCGTCCGTCATGGAGCGCGGTGATCGCTGATTCCATCGGTGGAGAAGGAGCACAAACAACAAGCGGAGATTAGACGTCAGCTGAGAGGCCAGCGTTAGATAAAGGATTATTCACAGCTCTGGTGATGAAGAGGATTTGAATCAAACATCAGATAAAAACACCTTCATTGCTGCCTTTGTTATCTTTGATGACCGACTCTCACGTGTTCCCTCCTTTTTCTTTACACAGTCTCGGTTGTTTGCTTGTTTCTGAAGGAGGTTCATTCATGCACTTATCCAAAGATTCAAAAGCTTTATTGTCATATGCATAAAGGCAATACAAAATATATATATAACAACGACCCTAGCTTCCCTAAAAGTACAATATACAAGAAAAAACTAACTATAAAAAATGATAGATAATATGAAAACAGGATGTGAAATAAAATACTGTACGGTGGAAAAAAATACTGCATATTATATTAATCTATAAATAAGCCAAACAGATGTATGTGTACTATACATACGTAAGTTTTCAAACGGTCACAGGTTAGGAATGCTGTGTTTTAAACAATCTTATACTGTGCTGTTTGAGTCAAATCTTCCAAAAGTGTTTCATGAATGTTGGAAAATTGCCCCCCCCCCCCCAGTTCTTCTCCGTGCTGCCTTCTCTCCGATGTCCTCTCATGTTAAAACAAAGCATCTGCCCGTCGATCATCTCACCCTGGGCTCTGGGTGGGGCAGCGCTTCCAGTCTTTGAAGTGAACTTGTCGTAGGAAATCTGCATCAACGCGGCTCAGCACAACCACAGGATGATTGTTTGTGGTGCACCACTTCAAACACACTGCATTATGGGATGAACTTTTGTGCATGGGGCCCCCTCGTCACCTGTAAACACACCTGCACATGCACACACAATACATGTTCTTGTAAGGTTCAACTCAGATGCGTCATCAAATACTTGAGAAAGGATCATGTATTTACTTCAAGAGATGCACACAGAAATGACGGTTTAAATGTGTATTGACAAGTAACACCCCCTCCGAAAACACACTCACACACACTCACACACACTCACACACACTCACACACACTCACACACAACTCCAAACAGACTGCAGTAACACAACATTAAGCGCTTTTCTCTTCTCTGTTATCTCCAGCTTCCTTTTTGCCCTTTGGTTAAACATTCTCTTGGCATGCATGATCTCATTTAACTTTGATTTCCTCTTTTTTTTTTTTTCCAGGACGGCATCGTCGGTGGTTCCAATTTCCAGCCCATTCCCCAATTTTCAACCCCAATGACAGACAACACACGCTTGAATGGCTGTTCAGCTAAAGAAGGGGGAATTGGTAAGTGACAATTTTAAATGCAGTTTAAGATAAAAATAAGAGTTTGCAGCTGATAAGGATTTGCCCGGACAGCGAGCAGGAAGCGCGGGGAGGTATTGGATCACTTTGCTGCTGCAGAAGCTGCATACCACGTGTGTGTGTGTGTGTGTGTGTGTGTGTGTGTGTGTGTGATTTATGTTATTGCGCTTTAGGAAACACTGCTGCAGATTAGCTAGTTTGTCAGAAATGACAAACTGTTTTTACGTCAGCTCATTATATTAACACAATTGTTTAGTTTGATCTTAATGTTTTTAATAAATGATTGATGTTCCAGCCCAAAAAAACAACCGATTTTTTTTAATATTTACTGCTTAAAAAAAGAGTGATATTTAAAAAGACTTTAAAACATTATCAAAAACTGATACAATTTGTTTTTACAAGATTGTGAATTAAAAACAATATTGCTATTTAATGAGCATGGTTTGTAAACTTTGAAAAATATAATTTTAGGATAGTAAATTGTTGAAGATTCAAAACACGAGTTTGAAAGAACATTTTGGGCTGAATCTCATTCAAACTGGGATGACATTAAAGTTATAGGGCTGTCAACAAATACAGAAATGAATAAAGTTTACTTAAGTCACTTAGCAACGTTCCCGTGAATATATAAAGGTTTTGCACGTTACAATTTGAACTGCCTCACATTGCCCGGATTTTGTATTTTTCAATGTATTTATCATAGTCTAATTCTCTAAATCACTATTGAACCTACTCCTCTGTGCAATTAAACAAATACAAAAATATTTGTTCAAGACCTTCAAAAAAGAAAGTTTCCTCCTGCTTTAATAATAAAAAATCGAATTGTTTTTATTGTCATTCTATATAATACGTGTAGCGATGGTGGACGGCACAATCACAATATTTGCTTGATTTGTTCCTGATTGACCTCTGGGGTGTGGAGAATGTGTCCAGCATGAAGCACTTCTTGCAGCTTGAAAAGAGAAGCTCATTGTGGAGCTCTAAGTGGTTTGTGTAATCCCCTATAACCAATACCATGAAGCCAGAGCGTTCTGAAAATCTGTTTTCAGCACATTTTGAGTAGGAGCGAACCTGGGAATGCTCTCCCTCTCTCCCCCTCTCCCCAACTCTGTCATGAAACACAGCACCCCATTTCCATATCAATCGGATTAGTTCCAAGACCAGGGAAGTAGGAGTAATGTAAGTAACCGTACAAATTTAAATATAGGACATCAAAAACATTGTTAGGCATTCATTTATTTTTGAAGCAGCCCTGGCTCTCCACGTCTCTCTCTGTGAAGATGAGATGAAAATGCATCGGTATGATTTTCATTTTATTTTGAAAGGTGCTGAACGCCGCAGTATTTCAGCGTTTGCATGTGCACAGTGGCGTCCCGCTGCGCTTGTGTGCTTAACCTCATTTGTTGAAATGAATATGTCAGATCAAGCGAGTACACTTGTTCGAAATGCAACATCCAAACAATTTCAAGTGGGCAGCGTTCACACCAGATGATTGTTTTTGAACGTTTACTGCACACCGTACAAATGGTCAACTCCTGGTCTCCTGTGGTGTTGATGCCAGCTGGCAACACACAGATATGGTTTTACATACAATTCACAATGTATTGGCACATATATGTTTTTAACATTTACATGCTTCTGGAGGAGAATAAAATATGCAAAGTTTAACATTGAAATCACTTGTCTCCTTGTTCTTCATTGTTTGACTTCTTACAGTAGACTAGCATCTTTAAGCTAATAAATAAATGCATATAAAAAGAAAATATTCAATAAAATGTCTAAAGTGGAGGATTTTGAGCACGAATGTACCTTTTTAGAGTCAACTCTGAATGTTAAAACTCCTACTGATGTTTGTACTTTTCTTACATAACAAATCATGCCTTTTGGAAAAATGTGGAAATAAATTCCTTAAAAATACAAAACCTTAAAGAAATAGGACTTCATTTTGAAGACACTATTATTATATAAATATACAAATATTGTTTGTTTTGTACTGGGAAAAACTTTGGTGAATCTTAGAATTATTTTGTGACTTAAACATTTTCGAAAAATTACAGTAATTATCCCGACTACAACATTTGTTTTGGGTTAATTCTACACAGCGTGTGTGTGTGTGTGTGTGTGTGTGTGTGTGTGTGTGTGTGTGTGTGTGTGTGTGTGTGTGTGTGTGTGTGTGTGTGTGTGTGTGTGTGTGTGTGTGTGTGTGTGTGTGTGTGTGTGTGTGTGTGTGTGTGTGTGTGTGTGTGTGTGTGTGTGTGTGTGTGTGTGTGTGTGTGTGTGTGTGTGTGTGTGTGTGTGTGTGTGTGTGTGTGTGTGTGGGGCCCATAGAGATTATTCAGCAGTCTGAGCCTTGCTGAGTGATCTGACCGTCCGGATGAACAGGGGGTTAGATGGATGCCTGTCTGTGCTTCCTCAGCCCTTTATGAGCCCGTCTGTGTGTAATTGAAAAACTAGCTCGGCTGTGTTGTCTTGGGATTTGTCCCTTTTTTATAATGCAGCTTCAAAACAGGAAAACCAATAGTGGGAATAGACCCAGAATGTAATTAATTTCGTAGGGGGGGGCGGGGGGTGAAGCTGGGGGGACTATTATTGCAGGAGGAAGAATTCTAATCAGTTGCAGATTCCTTCCTGTTTGGTTAGCGTGACCGTGGCCAATTACCAGTGAACTCTGTGTTACAGTTTCACTTCCTGTGCTACCCAAAGAATGGACTGAGGCCGGCGATGCAGAGCTGGCAGGGTGGAGGGAGACCGAGAGGGAAAGAGAGCGATAGAGGGAGAGACACAAAACAAGACACTTGAAGATGAGACTGTCGGAGAGTAAACAAAGCAAAGGGGAAGGAAATAATGGAAGGGGGGGGAAATCTCCAGCCAGATCTAAGGTGCACAGACATGAAGGCACATACGTCCCTTATCCAGCTAATATATAACATGACATGTGGTTTGCAAAGGAAATGAAAAGGATTTCGGTGCTGACTTCTCTCTCAGTTAAAGCCGGAAACTGCTGAGCAACAGAACGAACTCCAGTCACAAACACATAACTCAATCATTGCAGCGATGGTATCGAACGACACAATTTGGCATTGCTGTTTTCCCTCAAATCGAATTAAACCACCGGACTAAACAACTGAATGACAATTGCTACGGTGCACCTGAATTTGCATAAAGTCTTGTTTTTTTTCCTTCAGCGCGCAGAAGTAACTCAATATGCCATGGTACTTCCTGGGAAATTCTCCATGCTTATTAAGTCTGATAATGCTTTCGCTAAAGGCTCTCCAAGCCAGTAGTTTACATTATATTACAACAACATGCCAGCAACGTCAATCATGCTTCTCAGGACGTTTTCTAATTTCTACATCAGAAACAGGAGATATGAGAGAGAAACACCATAGATTTCCACAGACAATCAATTACGACCTGACCCGCCATCATGGTTCCCTTTGGCTTGATCCCGCTCCACAATTCTGTCTTCTTCTTTTTTTTTTTGCTCCTCCAGAGGGGGGTCTATTCCCATAGTTTCCCCCTGTAATAGTTTTTTGGCGTATTACTCTCCACGATCCACCCCAGAGGTCTCCCATAATTCACTTTTGATATCGTTGTTTAGTTGAAGAATTAGGGGAGGGGTGCACACTGGGAACAGAATTGGCAGTGGGACATTCAATCATTCAAGTGATAGGCATTGCAGACATGAATTATGGTAAGTTGCAGTCTTTATAAATTAATTCATCATTGGAATTTTATTGTTTTATGAATAAAATTGATATGTTTTGGGTTGAATTGAGTGTTTTATGTAATTCTTAGCTTAAATATATGTGCTTTTTCGATTGTCAACGCTATAATGTTTATTATTTCAAGTGTTGTAGATTAAATAAAAACCTGGAGTGATTTAAAACTTATACATATTGGAAGTGATAAGAACAAATTCCTTTCCGGTAAAATGTATACAATCTGTTTCTGCTTACCGAACAAATGACATTGCATTTATTACCATTTTCCAGCAAAGTTGAAAACATCTCAAGGGGACCAAATACTGTAGCTGCTACAAGTGGAATAAACAGTTTAGAAGATGTTTCAGGGATGATTCCCATAACTGGCAATATGAATGTGAATTCCCTGGGAAGCCTATTTTACACACACACACACACACACACACACACACACACACACACACACACACACACACACACACACACACACACACACACACACACACACACACACACACACGGGGGAAAAACATGAGAAATGGGGAAAAACATGAGAAATGGGCGAAGCGCCACGCTATTCAGTGTGAACTGGAGGGTCCAAGTCACTAAACTAATCCTAGTAGCACACAATCCCACTTCCAGCCTTCGTCTTCTGCTGCAGCTGCCTGGAATCATTTCACAAACACAAGGTATTCCTGGAAGAATTGATTCCGTTAGATAGTGCATTGATCAAACACATCGCCTGCGGACAGAAGATGGCTTTACAAGCAATAAGACGGGAGACAATTATATTATTTTAGTGAAATAAGACAGAGTACAAGCAGCGAGTGCCAATGGGAGGAGGGGCGGGGGGTACACAGGCGGGCCCCTATGTGGCTGCCGCGGTGTGTTTGTGCTCCATCCTCAAGTGGCACGGTAATCCACTAAAGTTTCCTCCACCCGCTTCTCTCAATGCAATCAGGATGCGAAGGCTCACCAGTGATTGCGTTCATTTGTAAAAGCATCCAAGCCAAAATTGAACCCCAAGGCTGATAAACTATAAAGATGCTGATCAGATCGCGGCTAAGGAGTCCACACTTGAGGGCACAAGGTGTCAGGGCTGGAGCCAAAAGAGCAATGACTCTGTATACCTCACTCGGAGCCAGGCGGCGGCCCCGGAATACAAACAAGAGGAGAGAAAAAACACATAAAAACGACAACAAACTGCAGTTGGATATTTCATCCTCCAGCATCTTTCAGAGGGGTATTATCTGTTCCGCAGATTAGCCGTTTTTCAGATTCTTTTTCTCTTTATCGACTCCATTGGTAAATTGGGTGCATTTATTGTCTGAGCTTTAGCAAGGTGTTGTATTGATGAGCACGGTGTGGATTTCATAATGCATCTCCGGGAAGCCCAACAGAGATACTGTTCAGGGACGTCATGTTTCCAACCTGGCAAAATAACATTATAAGCGTTTTCTAAGAATGAAAACGATGCATAACCGCAATGTGTAATCCATTTTGTTTTTACGGCACAATCCTTATTGCCACAACACTTTAAAGAAGTACTTTTTGTCTACTTTGAAGTTATTTCTCACAGCTATTGCACTGTCTGGCACTAAATGAACAGCGTCATTACTTTAAACACACATACCTGCTCTGCTAAAGCACAGAGATTGAGGACAGACAGACAGACAGACAGACGGAGAGAAAGAAAGAAAGAAAGAAAGAAAGACAGACAGGGAGGATCTGAGGATGTTTTTTTTCCTCTCCATCCTCGTGGCCCCAGTGCGTTAAATGTCAAAGAGCAGTCAGCGGGAGAGACTGATTCCAGGAGGCGATGTGAATGGGACGATTGAAGACCCGCTTTGATTGACAGCTCTTCCTCTCTTGCTCTGCCCCGAGGGTGATTGACAATGTGGTTCATCTCACATTTTGTGACTGAGCTAATCCAGTAAATTCCTACCAGACGCAGCACAACTCAGCAGAGACCCGCCGCTCCTTTCCCAGGTGGAGTTTTTATTTTATCTCTTCCACCCCAAAATAAATATGTTTTTCCATCTGTGGCAATGAAAACAAACCAAGGAAGGGGGGGCTATAATTAAGTGTAAGTACATAATTAAGCGAGTTTAGAAAAGTGCTAGTTTTCGATGAATTAAAACGTAGACTAATTACATGTGGGAATTAGCCTGCTGTTGTGTTTAATATTGTCATAGGTTACTGTTTCAATATGCTGCCAGTTGGAGATGGGATCACCTGACTGGAACGATTGATCTCATGCCAAGTTCGATAATTAATTGACTCAACAATCACTGACACACAACTATCTCACACTTTGTCTCGCACGCCCACGAGGTGCACCGCTCGTCCTCTCGACCTTGCACCTGTATTTTGATGTGTGCACGTTTCCCAGAAATCTCGTCCGCTGAACTGCAGCTGGCTTTTCAAAGAAGACAAAAGAGGGAAACCAAATAAAAAACTAATACGAGAAGGAATCACTTCGAGACGGAATTCTTCTACAACCGTGACCCACATTACCACAGTCGTCCAATAAGAAGAGGAATGCAAGGGAATATTTGAAGCTTTCATTAATCATCATTCCTAAATGATCACACTGTGAGGGGATGCATTTAAGCGTGATTAATTGCCGAGTGAGCCTAATCAAGCAATGAATTACCTGCCTAACCTTTCGTAGGAGGTTGTTGTTAACCTCGAGTCGAAGCAGAGAAACGCAGTGTGGTTAACTGTGTCAAGGAAACTTAGAAATAGACAATAATGAGAATCAGTTAAAGAGCCCATGTTTAAAAAAAGGACACCCGTTGTAATTAGGTTATCAGAGACCTCGAAACAAGTTGAGAGAAATACATATTTATAGGCTTTCCACTAGTAGATGTGGTGAAGAAGACATTACATACATCCTATTGCTCGCAACTAACCTCAATATTTGTCAAAGTTTCCAGATACAGTATGTTTTGAATATATAAAAACACAAACCAGACTTCTTTGAATGCACATGCTGCTTTTATCAGGAATCCATCTCCAACGCACTGCAGACAAGCTGAGAAAACACTTTCTGTTCTATCTACAAACTTTCTCTCCTGAATCGCATTGTCATTTGTAATTCCTCATGCAAGTCGGCGGCTTTTTTCCGTCCACTCCGAGCCAAGAAGACAATACCCCAGTGTGTGCAGATCATGTGTTTACCTTACGAGCATGATGAAAGCCCCGCCAACCAATTGTGACAATGGCAGTGAGATAATAACCCGGCGAGATGATTTTAAGAATGACTTGTACACGCATCAAGCGTTGGGCATTGCACAGTCTAAATGGTATGCGTTTGAAGTGGGAGAAACGGAGGGGGGTGCTAGACGTCGTCTGGTCCACCTCATTGTGTTGTGCTACTGTTTACACTCATAATAATGTAAATTCATCCATTGTGTGGACGCTTTGTATTCATGACATTCAAAAACAAAATAAAAGTGAGACCGGATCCTGGAGAAGCGAATAAATATTGCATTTAAATATACTCAGCATTTGACTTCAGAGCCAATACTCATTAGAGGCAAATATTTGCTCACATGCACAAACGAGGCCTCATAATTGCACGATTTTATTCACAATTCAAATCATTCCTTCAGCCAATACATCTGTCACGAGGCTTTTTTTGTTGAATAATTAAAAAAAGAAATAGAGAAACATACTAATGAGAGAACCTTACTTGAGGGCTTTGCCGCTCCACTGAGTATCATATTAATGTATTCCTGTGTGAATTAAACGCATCATCAAACACCTAAGTTCCCCTCCGTCTTTTCCTCTGAAGACGAGGGCTGGACACCGGTGTCTACCTTGCCCTCTGCAAAAATGAAGGGCATTCTTCATTATCGCACCTCTTGTGATTACTTGTTAATAGCCATGTGCTAAAGGTCCCCCCATTTGAAATTGACAAAAACAATGGGAATCAAGATTTGTATGAGAATGACATTGTTTCGGTCGGTGATTAAGTCATTAAGATATGTTAAATTGGATTTAAAGTAATATAATTTTTGGTGTCTCGCTGGCTTTGTCGTGTCTGGTTTTAGTTTTGTAAATATTGAATATTAGTTAAAAATATCTGCTTTTTGATCTTCAAATGATAGATTTACATTTTTTTTCTTCATGTTATAAAAATAAATAAAATATCTCCACCATTTTTAGGTAGATTTTCTTTTGAACACCAAGCCTCAATAGTAGAATTTCACCTTTTCTATGCTCCTCTGCCTGAAGCTCCAGTGTAATATGTGCCTGACCTTTGTCCACCTCCCTAAACCTCTCTCTGTTCCTCCCTCCTTCTCTCCATGCACTCACCCCCGTCTCCCCCTCCACTCACCGCAGACTGACAGTCATCACAGCTCCTTTCTCTCAGTGGCTGACAGCTTGAACTGGCTCATTAAGGCAAATTGGGAAAGGGAGACTAAACTGAGCATGCAGAGTTATTTCAGAGGCCGCTTTGAGTCAGAGCAAACATGCCAGCTCATGCTCCATATAATGGCTTGTCCGGGGGTTGAAGAAATATGTTCGATTTAATTATCATAATAGACCATTAGTGCTTCGGTGCTAAATGGATGACACGGTGTGCTACAACAGTTTAGAAGTTCTTACAATTTGGAATAATAACTTCTTGCACTACAAAGGTGCTGAAAGTACAAAGCAGGTAGGACTAAAGTTTGAATATTTCTGAATGATTCGCCCATAGCTGTTGGAGCAAAGCAGGCAATGTGTGATTGATCACGTCCCACAGGGGCGACAGCCAGCACGCCATTTATACACAACAAACGGTGTTGGCGACACTAAACTAAGCTCACACAACCTATGCAGATTGCACAGTCTTTCATTTTCACATGTGCATGCTAAACCTGGCTGATAAACGATTTGCCTAGCAGCACTTCCGTCCATATTTTATCACGGCAGACAATGCTCGGTGGCGTTGCCAGACTTGGTGTATATCCAGTATTCAGGCGAAAAAGCTTCTCCTCAACAGCTTGGCTCCCATAATTAACTTCCACAGGACTGATGGGGCCTTAGTCACAGGCTACAGGAATAGAAAAGTATGAAAATGAAGAAGACATGTTCAAAAGGAAAAGAACACACACTACTGTACAGGGAGAGATTATGTTTGACAGCGGGAGGTCTCGGGTCAGTCAGGCTTGAAACGTATTCATTGTTGCGCAGATAACCTCCGTCGTACAGCGACTCCTGTTGAGGGCAGAAATGGCTGAAAGGATTAATGAATGTTTACTCTTAAAGCGTCGGAAACGTTTAAGCCGTGGCAAGCCGGCAACATCTTAAGCCAATATTCTGAATATGCCAATTTTGCCCAAAAATATGAGCAGGGTAGGATGTTTTATCCAGAGGCGATGGTGGCTGGTACATCTGCTGCTCCATTGTTTTTTTAAAGTATCCGATGAAATAAACACACACAACAATTACTTAATATATATTTACTTTCATTATTTTACAAGTTGCTTTATTAGCTTTAAAACCAACTTTAAAATGTATCGTTTTACTTTAGTTCGCATGCATGTTGCCATTTTTTTAATAACAATGCAAGAAATTGCAGGTCATTTAAATATGTTTCTACTGTCATTAAACACAATGTTAAAAAATATATACAATATACAAAAAGGTACATGTACACATTGATTGGGGCAGATGACTGACCTGGTCGTTCTTTGCCAGCATATATACACACACACACACACACACACACACACACACACACACACACACACACACACACACACACACACACACACACACACACACACAGACACACAGACACACAGACACACAGACACACAGACACACAGACACACACACACACACACACACACACACACACACACACACACACACACCAGAGCCGCCTCTGCTCTTCCTCAGTCTAACCTTAACCAGACAGATCTTCCTCTGGAGGCCCCGGGTGACTCCTGCGCGCCCTCTGATTGGATGGATCCTGTGCGTGCTTTTTGTTAAGAAGGGATCATTAATAGGCCGCGTACGACCTCTGACCATCCCTTTAAATCATTAGCCGGCCAACTGATGGTTCCTATTTACCGTCCCCATAGGAGATCTTAAAGAGGAACACTTGTTATTATGAGGATGTGGTGACACTGCAGTTGTAATATTTAGTTAGTATCTGGACCTTTTTAAGTGAAACAGGGAAAATGAAAGCATGGCATTTTAACTATGGCCCTCCACTTCCATGATAACACTGAATCAGTCAAATAAATACATTTATAAAAATGCACTTAATGCATCTCATCATAAAGCGATCCCAGGATAATATACCTTTTAATGGCTAGTTATTGTTATTATTTGGCAAAAAGAAATGTGCAATGCCGGATAGCATTTTAATCCAACATATATAAATGAATAAAAGTGTTGGATCCATTTAGTTTGACTTTAATTTTAGGAAAATGTATATTACACACAAAAATAATAAGAGTGTTGGTATTTGAGTCCAGCGAACAGATACAATAATGAAATACAAGTGTTAAATCTATTAAGTTCGATTGTTTTGGAAGAAAATCAACAATACCAAATTATAATTAAGTACAAAATAGGTCAAATACATTTTCTAATGGACGGTCATTTCTTTCAGGAGGAACATTTTAAATTGAAATGCTATAATATATAAAGTAACACAAATGTTTGACATGGCACACGTTTGTGCTTTCATACAAGTGTCCGTGTGTCCATCCACACGCGTGCACCCATGTTAGTGGACGTGTGTGTATATAAATGAGATATATGAGGGTAGCTCCATCCACCAACCTATATCACTTAAATCTGGCTGCGGGCCACAAAGTCCATTTGTCACGTCACACTTTTGTTATCGAACTGGTCTTCAGAGAAAGCAACCAACAAAGCGCACCAAAGACCTCGACAGGGAAAACGCCGCCTCATCCAATGAGAGCTTTGCATGAGATATGATGGGCAGAGCAGGAGAGCTGAGCCTCTGCACAGAAAGAGGAGGAGGAGGGAGATGTGTGATTAAATGCTCCAGTGTCACTGTGTGCACGCCACGTGTTTGTGTGCATAAGTGCATTTGGCTGTGTGTGGAGGTGTGTTAGGAATAGACCCCGAGCAGTGCCGCACCGTCCCGTGCCTAAATCATGTGTACAAGCTGTTTCCAATAAACTGTTAAATTTGATAAAGAGGTCTGGTATTATATTACCAAGCCCACAGGGCACTCGGACCGCTGCTATCATGAATACATTTTGCCTGATAATAATGCTTTGACTTCAATCGCTGCCACAGGAAAAACTGCTGCCCTTCTGGAAATCAAGTTGCGAGGCAGGGTGACACCTGTATAAATGGACAGGTGATGAGATTATAATATATTTATGCTTTCTGGGTCAGCGTTAAGGGACTTCTACAAGTGAGCGTGAGTAACATGAGGGACTGGAGGGCCGAGATGGAGTGCCACGGGGGGGCAAATCCTCACCTCGCAGAGGAGCCTTTTATTCATGAGGGGGAGCTGCAGAGATATACAGTCGCATTTGGTTATAAGTCATTGTAGGTACAGTGGAGCATGCATGATACCAAAGATCATTCCCACTATTTTTTACAGCTTGGGGAATCCTATTGTTTTCAAGATAAATGAAATGGAGCATTACATGAAAACTAATTAATATTGTTTCTACTGAGGATTATTGAAAAACACAAACTGCTGCTAAACAAATATTTAATATGGGTCAATATCACACTGAGATTAACTTAGCTCTAGTAGGGTGTTGGTTAATGAAACTTTGAATATGTGTTATATTTCTGTAATATGGTGTAGTGCTCTTTCCAAGATCACCAAATGTTAACAATGTTTCCTTTGCAATTTATTTTTTTATTTTTTATTATTTTGTAAAAGTAACAATAGATCAGATCATAACACTGGGTCAAACTGATCTTACTTTAGTGCAATATAAATAGAGGTAAAAAACCCAACAGTCATATGAAAACATAGCACTAAAATTGGGTCAAAATATCCCATTTATTCCTGTAGAAATGTACCTAATGTTTGCAAACTGGCACCCAAAGTAGATTATTTTCATATTTTCATATATATTATCAACTTTTTTTAAAAATATCCACAAATACACAAGATCAAACCTCTCAAAACCTACACAGATTTCTAAAAACATACACACACAGACACCAAAACATGAAAAAAAAAAAGTCTAATCCTGCTTTCCCAGGGTTTAGGAAGTCATTACTGTGTTAGCAGCGTGTGTTACTTGGTATTCCCGACTGCACCGGTCTGTCCCATATCTCTGGTCTCCATACTGTATCTAGGTAGCTAAGAAGGTAGGCAGGTGATGAATGTTCAGTAATTGTAAGAGTTCAGTGGTAAAAAGATTCAAATCCATGACAGTGAGAAATGGAGGAGAGCCCCGGGGGAAATTTCAGGCTGTGAGGAAGTGCATCCAACCTGTCTAAATAACAGATCACACCTCAACTTGGTCACTTGCTCAGAACGTGCTCTGTGATATTAGAAATGTGCCTTTATTGCAAATGAGTTTCGCTGAGCGGTTCGGTGCAGCGGCTTGATTGTGTTATACGAGAATAAAGTAGTAACCTAGTGCACACAACAAATAATTCAAGACCTTTAGTAGGATTTGAATTAGAATTGAGAAGAGACTTCAAACATGGCGAGAGTTCTCAGGTTCTCCTGCAGCTGCTTTGAAGGCTCTGAGGTTTGCTCACTGTACTCAATTTGCATAATTATGAGATGTTAGAAGGGCTGTTGTGTGTTTGCGTGGGTGCATCTAGTCTCTGCATGCACACAGTGTAGGAGAGGGGAGTTAGTGTGTGTCATTGTTTTACAAGTGCCTCTCAGGTCTTTAGACTCAAGTCCACAGTTAAGACAAGTCCTTTGTAATATAATGACATTTTTCGATGCACATGTTTGGGATACTGTCACTACTTTTGCTTTTGCTCGTAAACAAAATAAATTGGTGGTATTTTTTCTAACTGCAACAGTACTCTAAAATTATATTCCTCAGGTTTCACTTGTGCAACTTCATTGTTTTGCTCAGAATTAATAGCGTTAAAGGGGCCCTTATTATGATTTTTGGGGTTTTCCTAACTGTGTTATATAGGTTTTAGTGCATGTAAATGGTCTGCAAAGGCTAAAATCCCAAAGTTCCCTCCCTATGTCTGCTCCAGATTTACACAATGTTATTCCTCATCCATGATGCAGTACAGCACAACCGAAACCAAGCAGTGGTTAAATAAATCTCCAATCACATTCATGTTTATCTTAACCAATAATCTGCACCTTATTTAGACATGCAGCTTCAAACCACGTCCCGCTAGGCTCAAGACAAACACCCCACCTATTACGGCGAACGTCAGATTTGGCTAGCATGCCTCGGATTCTGACTGGAGACTGTAAAAAGTCCAAATTAAACGCAACAAAGAATGGATTTTGTTTGGCAAGGAGCGCAATGAATAACAGTCAGGTAATTATACTGAGCTGTGATTATTATCAGCATTGTTATCAAGGATTTTGTAAGATCAGTGTGTGATCCACGTGTGCATTTTTCCCCCGGAATACTTCCCCCTGTGCATGTCTTATAATCTTTCTGTCAGTATTTCATTCACCCTCTGTTTGACATCGCACCACTTAAGCAGTCAAACATGCCGTATCCCATCCAACGTGGAATGTCAGGTAGAGTTTTTGAAGCTAAGCAATCTTGCAGGAAATTAATTGAAGTATTTTCTTCACCCAATACAAAGTGATTGAGCAGAAAGTCTGGATCCTATAATAACAGTCAAGCTATTTATATAAAGCTGACATTATTTTCTATTTTTATCGCAGTTATTATCTTAATTTACCCGTCAACATTAGACAAAACAGCCCTATTTCTATTATAACAAGTGGCTGTCACTAACTTTTACACCCTTTCAGTTAGAGATGTCCCGATCCGATCACGTGATCGGGGATCGGAGCCGATCACGTGATTTTCAAAAGATCGTAATCGGGAGAAAAAAAATCGGGGATCGGGATTTTTTTTTTTTTAAATACTTTTTTTTTTTTAATTAATTGTTACAAAACAAAAATGCCCATGTTCAAGTCTTAAAGTCATCCTGAGGCCTTAGTTTTGGTTTCAAAGGACACAACATCATGTATGTGTTGCTTCTTTGGGGCTTGTTTTCATAGACCTGGTTGCTTATTTCTCTCAAATCTGGCAACAGAGTGGGAGCAGTGTCTAATTGTAGCAGTAAGCTAACGAGTACTGATAAGCTTTGTTTTGTTTTGATCCAATGCTGCACAACTGAACTGATCCAATGCCGCTGTGAAAGAAAGAAGCTATATCCATGTTGGATAGAATATCCAATTTAAATAAAAAAAATAACCTTAAGGGACAACTTGAATGCTTTTTTTCTTTTTTTTCTCTTAATGCATTTCATAAAGATCGGATTGGGAAAAATCGGTATCGGCAAATTGTCAAAATCAAATGATCGGAATCGGATCGGGAGCAAAAAAAGGTGATCGGGACATCCCTACTTTCAGTGTCTTACTTAATGAGTTTTCACAGATGATGAATACCTTCTGTGGGTATGGTACTCCCAACAAAGTTTTCTAACTTCATCATCAAAAATGCCGCCTTGGTTGCATAAATCATCAAGGATGCTTACACTGAGCGGTGCCTGAGGCTATTTCCCAAAGCGTAGGGATAAAAGTTTTTGCTAATAATACAGGCAGCTTCATCACTTAGTCACAGCAAAACTGACATCAAATGACAGGATGAAGAAGTTTGAGGGTGATCACCGTAGTCGATACAAGAGTGCACTCCTGACAACATCCCCCTTCAGAAAGTACGCGTATCTGCAAACAGGATGGAATTGGAGAGACAGTGCAAAGAGAAAAACCTACTGAACTGTGTGTTGCCTCAAGCAACAACTTTGCAATAAACTAAGTTTAACTCAGCGGTCAGACAGACAAAATATAGCAAGAGGGAACATGAGGGGTCGCCTGCTTTACTGGAAGCAGGGCTCATAAAGGGCTGACCTTACCAAACAACAATAAATGAGCACCCTGTGTCCACTTCCTCCTAAGATAAGCTGTAGAAATAAAGACCGGACGACTGGTATTAGCGGGACAATCATCGGGCCCTTGCAATATTAATGATATAATTACTGCATGGAGACAGAATGAGGGAGAGAAAGGGGAAAACAGTGAGTTTAGAAAGCTACAAATGAGGCAGATAGAAGTGTTTTAGAAAGAAAAGATGGATTGACATCCCCTGTAGGGGCTTGTATAGAGAACATTTCCCTCTTTTTTTGGGGTGGCTGGACCCTCCCTCATTCTTAATTGGAGTCCTCGCTTGTATCCCACCGTCCCGTACTCTGTCGGCGCCCCCCAAGGTGCAGGGAATTGCCGTGTCTGCCTCCCCTCCTCTATATTTAGGCCATTTAAGGTTGCACGGCTTTAAAAGGGAAAGTCAAAAGATGCCATTCTTCATGAATGTCTGAGGATATGAATAAGGTCGCCGCTCCTCTCCCTCCGTCCCCTCAGGAGTCCACCTTTTCAAATATAACAAATGCCTCAATTAAAATCCCTTTCAAACACCATGCTTATTTTTCGATAACAATCGTCCGCCGCTCCCCTTTAGTTCCTCAGGAAGGGAGGGTGTGGAGGACAGAGGATACTCCTGTGTAAAGAAGAAAGGAAATGAGGAAGAGGAGACAAAGATAAACTTGGTAATGCAGAGAAACAGAGAAGGGGAGAGATAGCAAGGTAGAGGTGTGTGAGAGAGAGAGAGAGAGGGGTGTTTGACGGAGGGATGGATGCAGGGCCTAGAATGATGTGAGCCAGCAGATGGCAGGGTAAGAACAGTAATATGGCCGGTTCCACTCTGTCTGTCTGTAGCCAAACTGCAGGTCAGTGGGGAGTCCACATCCTACACACACACACACACACACACACACACACACACACACACACACACACACACACACACACACACACACACACACACACACACACACACACACACACACACACACACACACACACACACACACACACACACACACACACACACACACACTGTTACAGCCGCTGCCTTCCTGGTGCTGTTAACACACACACACACACACACACACACACACACACACACACACACACACACACACACACACACACACACACACACACACACTCTTACTGTACTTTTCTTTATGCATTCACTTATAAGACACACACGCAAGATTATTTGTAGCAAATACACCTATTTATGCAAGATTACATTTCCTCAAATGTTCTATTTCATTTCTTTCCTCATGGGACTGACTCTGAACATGTATTTAATGTATTTTTCTTCACACATAACGTTAATTTGTTCCCTTCCTGATAAGTTAGTTGAAGTACTTCCACCCTCGTCGTTGGAAGGGGTTGCGGGTGGCGTGCCTGATGCAAGTTAAAGCTCTAATGGCTACAAGACAGTTTGTCGCCATTTGAGGCTCAAAGGGAAATGAAACTAATGCTGAGTAATGCGTTCTTAGGCCGTCATTAGCATCGGAATAGTGAAACGCATGAGGGCTCCATGGAAGATGGCTGGCTTTAATAAAAGACTACTTAAAGACGGCAAACAACAGCAAACAAGTAAATCTAAAAAACGTGCGGCCCCCGCTCGCTCGCTTAAGACCCGTGGACATTATCAGCATCTCGACTGTACGGTGGTGGAGATTAACTGCCTGGTGTTGTTTAGCTTAGCTTCATCTTGGCTCAGTTCGATTAAGCTCTGGGGAGGAAACCAAAGACAGACTTTTTCCATTCAGTAATATCGACTAATTAATAATTATGTCAATTCCTGCTTCCAAGCTTTTGGTTACACGCTGGTTTGCGGCCACGATCGCGACCGTGTTTTTTTGGCGAAAGCATTCAGTTTACTGCGTCTTAAAACATGCCTCTCTGCATGCAAATACACAAGACTAAATTAGAGTGACGGATGGTTTACTGTACATGTTGAGGATATAAAAGTGGATCTGTCCCTGTTAGCAGCTCACAAGCAGCCTTGTTGTGGAGAGCAGTGTGGTTTCCATACAGAGCTCCAGCTGTTTCACATAGAAGGACATCAAGAGGCTCAAAGCTATCTGTGCCGTCGCTAAGAGGCAATATATTTGAGCATTCTCCCTCTCCGTCTATATGTGTCTGCCTCCCGCCCCCGCTATCTGTTTGTACTGGTCTCTCCCTCACTCTTTCTTCGCCAGTCTAAACCAATAATGTATGATATCTTTATCTTGAGAGTCACGGTAATGTCATATAGCACACAGACATCCCCACTTGCCTTTTGGGCTTTTTCTGCCTCCACTCTGAGCGGATACTCGTCGTCAGGAGCGTCTCCTGACAATTTCTAAAATGCGATGTAATGGTTTGTTTATGATTATTTTTCTGTAGAATTTGTCCCATTTCTTCTGACTGATGTTTATAGAAGAGCACGCTGGCAAATTGGATGGTGAGATCCCCGGTGATTGTGTCCCTTACATATCCACCACCACGCCAGTAAATAAATCTCTCAGACTCCAATAAAATATGTTATTTCTTCACTATGAATCAAACAACATGGCCTGGTCTTCATTTCTGACCGTACTGTGAGGCTGGAGGCTCTGGAATTGTTCAGAGAGAATTATAAGATATATAGAGTAGGACACTGGTTGTTAAACACTGTCAGGGAACAGTTTCTCAAAAATGATATGGCAAACTCATCTGGAAGCGTATATGTTAAATGATGCTGCCTATAGTACATTGCTACACGTTGTATTTATTACCTTCTAGGTTGCAGCAGATTCTTGCTCACTATATGCCTATTCTTTACAATTGCCCTTTTAAACGTAAACTATGATGTATTTAAAGGGTTGATAAAAGGAATAAGCCTCTTAACAAAGAAGCAGATAATTATCCACACCTGTGTTGGCTGCTGGTGTATTGTTAGAAAACCCCCCCCACCCCCCTCCCGTCTCTTCTTTTTGCCCACTCCAGCATCACTCTGACTGCCTCATATTATCCTCCTAAACCCAAACAGCAGTTTACTGCGCTGCTTTTCACCTTGTCGGGTCACAATGCAGCAGGCATGTCGAGGCAGACCTCTATTTAAAGATGGTGTAAATGTTTGGGTGGCTCAACCCTTTCAAATTAAATGGATGGCATCCCAGGGAGGCCTATCAAAAATGATTAAAAAGGGTGGAAGACAGCATGTGTGTGTGAAGTGTCAAGACGAGTCGGCACAGGCTAACCGACCTGCACCGAGAGCCAGGAAGCTTATTAGCATTTCAGCGCATAGCAACCTGCCTAGCCCCGAGCACTGATCTTAACACGGTCTGTCCAAAACCGCACCGCGCTCTCTCTCTCTCTCTCTCTCTGTCTGTCTCTCTCTCTCTCTCTCTCTGTCTCTCTCTCTCTCTCTCTCTCTCTCTCTCTCTCTCTCTCATTCCTCTTTCTACTCCTGCATGTGCAAAAACATTCATGTCAAGTTGGTGGTTCACTCGAGTCAGGAATGTTTCTGTGCCTGACAGTGAGTGTTTGTACACAACACTGAACTGAAAAGTTTAACGCCGTCCAAATACCGTGTGGGAAATAAGTGAAGGTGATCCCAGGTTCTCGGTTATCAGATCGTGGCATCAGATTGAAGTGTTGAAATACATTAAAGATGTGGTTTTAAACAGTCTGAGGTGGAAATTGAACGTGATGGAAGCTCATTAAAACTGTAAAATTCCTGTCATGTTTGGACCCAGCAGAAACGTCCGTTTTTTTTATAGAGGCACTTCTATGCAAATATATTCCCAGGCAAATTCAAAGTGCCAACTTTTCCCTACATTCATTTGGAAGACCTTTTAACTTATGGCCATGTGTCAGACGCATAAAGTATGTTTAAGTTTCAGTTTGATCAAGTGCTGCAAGAGTATTTCAGTGAGGAAGGACCAGTCAGCCGCTGCAGGCTGAAACCACTATCTGGACAAAAAGTGGCACTCTCTTTCATTTTTAATCTCTGTCATTCCCTTTTCTCATCTCACCGTCTTTGTCTGAGTCGGTATTGACTTCACGACTGGGGAAAAAAAAAAACTGGGCTGTAACCTCTACCGCCAGACATTTATCACACAAAGGAAGTAAAGCGGAAGTAATTGGTATGTTTTAACCATGGCGAGAGGGTATGGGAAATGTATTTCATCTTTCCTTCTTGGTGATATAGCATCCATAATTGACTACACAGATTACTGTCATCAAGCTAAAGCAAAAATAATAATGTTCCTGTCAAATATCAGATGTCATACTGAAAATATATGGCTTAAAGACGTTATTAACATCTCTACTGAGTCACCTTTTGAGAATAAAGCAATGAAACGTGACTAAGGATGTCCCGATCACCTTTTTTTGCTCCCGATCCGATTCCGATCATTTGATTTTGAGAATTTGCCGATACCGATTTTATGCAATGCATTAAGACAAAAAAAAGAAAAAAAGCATTCAAGTTGTCCCTTAAGGTTATTTTTTTATTTAAATTGGATATTCTATCCAACATGGATATAGCTTCTCTCTTTCACAGCAGCATTGGATCAGTTCAGTTGTGCAGCATTGGATCAAAACTAAATAAAGCTTATCAGTACTCGTTAGCTTACTGCTACAATTAGCCACTGCGCCCACTCTGTTGCCAGATTTGAGAGAAATAAGCAACCAGGTCTATGAAAACAAGCCCCAAAGAAGCAACACATACATGATGTTGTGTAATTTGAAACCAAAACTAAGGCCTCAGGATGACTTTAAGACTTGAACATGGGCATTTTTGTTTTGTAACATTGAATACAAAATGTAAAAAAAAGAAATCCCGATCCCCGATTTTTTTTCTCCCGATTCCGATCTTTTGAAAATCACGTGATCGGCTCCGATCCCCGATCACGTGATCGGATCGGGACATCTCTAAACGTGACACAATAACAACCATTATGCCTCGGAAACACAAGCAAGAGCAAAACCCTGCACAGTATTCTTTTCCCCTCCTCTCTCCCTCCATCCCCCTTTTTCCCCTCCTCCGAGATGCTAGATCATCATCACAACTGGACCTGGACCCTTAATCAGTCACCGGGGCGCGGCATGTTTCGATATCAGGCCTTTCATATGACTTTATTGACTCTGAGTTGTTATGCTCTTCTTCATCCTGACAGTATAAAGAATGGGCTGACGGCGCTCTTCCGAGATTGGAGGCCATTTTGTGGCTGAGCTCGGTGCTCAACAATGTGACTAATGGGAAGCCCTGGAGGACTTTCGAGGGTATCACTCAAAAACAAAGTTTGGAACAGTGAGAAAGAGTCTCCTGTTTGCAGATGCACTTTGGCAACAAGTAATTGAACATTTAAAATGTCCGATGCAAACAAGACTCAACTTTGAGTTGAAAGGGGTTGCTTCTAAAATTGATAATTAAACTGTCATAATGTGCGCTCACACACAGCGGGTATCCTTTGTCCCCAGACTCGTCTCACTAAGGCGACCTTGGGAGGGGGAGCCCGCCTGCCTACCTTATAGCTCCCAGCCCTCCACAAGCCCCCACAGAGCATCTCATTGTCTCAAATTAAAGATAAGGTCTGCCTACTCTGTGTACGGTAGATACCCTACCTTTGGCATGTGGTCGTTGCTAATTACTTTGAGCTGTTAAGGGAGACATATCTGGGGAGACAGGCAGGAGGGAGAGACCTACAAACCCAGTTTAAAAGAAGAATCTGATTTTCCCAATGCTCCCAATGGCTTTGTCTGACCTGTTGGATGTGCATTGTTCTCTAACGGTCGATTTCAGTTTGGGTTGTACCTGTTGTTTTGCTATGCTGAGCGTGAATGGAGTGATTTTTTTCTTTGCAATCATGTCAGAAAATTGCAGACAATTAATAAAAAATGTAAGATGAGGTGATGGTATTCATCATATGTTGGATTTGTCAATATGTGTGTTTCTATTCGCCCTCAGTCTCTCCTGTGAGCTGGCCTCAATGTTAGTTAGCGGCCGCCTGGGAGCAGGTGTAATTTTCTGTAAAACAATATCCGTGGCTAAACCTGTGACCTAAGATTTTCATCGTCATAACTACCGTACACTGTAGCTATGTTCGTATGACAAAATAAAAAAAACCTTGAAAAACCTGCTCTGGGTTGTGATTGATAAAAAAACAAAAAAAGGAAAGAAAAAAAACAATGGCAAAGCAATCATTAGTGAAAACCAAACAAAAGTGGCGTTAATGAATTTGAAACAGTAAATTAGCATAAATCATGGCCGTGGTGGTGTTGCTGGTGTCAGTGATCTGGTTTAGCGTGCTCGCTGCCTGGTAAACTGCTCCATTTAACTCCCCTCCGACTCCCACTGGCTCATTGCTAAATAAGGATATCAATTAGGCTAAAGCACTCAGCAAAGGCTCCCAAGTTAACCATCAGCCGAGGCATGAATGGATCTTTGGGGATATTGACTGCTGCGGCAATAGGTTTGTAAGTGGGCTGACCAAGGGGTAATTAAAGCAGCATTATCATGTTACGCCGTTTATGGTACTTCTGCGGCTCTTTGCTGTCCATGCAAGCAGGGATGCAAGCGAGGGATCATTTGCTTTTTTATTCTTGTAACCTATTGATTTAAATGTGTGGAAAGGTTAGTTCTGGGTGTGTTTGACTACGTGTCTTAAGGAATAGTTGGTGTTGGTCTTACCTGAGCCGTTCTTAAAACTAAAAAGCCTCAATTTAATGGTAATTTATGATTTCCCCATTCAGTTTCTATGAGAAATGTCTTTACATGATGTGAGGGAATCACACTGGTAAGCTCAAGCCTCCCCACTTTAAGAGGTGGCCTTGATGTATGTGCAATTACAGCATAATTGCAGAGATAATTACTGTATGTGCAAGATTAATAACTTTATTAGCTAAAAATGGTTCACTTTTAAAAAAGGGAAATCTATACGTCGGTCTTGCAGATCTCAATTTGCTAAGAGTCAATTAACGGCTTGATTTTGTGTCTCATTACTCACGTGCTTCACCTTGGAAAGGCACCTTGAGAAGCTAAATTTAAAATGTAAAAAAGGTCAGGAAGTCCCAAGTACAATTAAGTCAGGAGTTTCTAAAGAATTCCATCATTAATTGAGGAAATGATAAGTGTCTATTTTGGCCAATCTAACGAGAATCCTACTTTAGAATTAAAAATCTTGTTAACTGTCGGGCCAGCCTCTTCAACATCTCAATTACCAGAGGAGCGAGATTTAAATACAGGCTGCAATTTCCTCCCCGACCTCTTTTATATTGGTTTTTACTTTGTTTTAGACAGAGGGGGGGGGGTCAAAATCCAAATGCCTGTGTTTTATACAGAGTAAGAATCAGCCCTTAAGCTCCTTTGAAACAATAATAACTTCTCCTCTTTAATTTAGCCAACCTAGCCATGTTGCACCATTTGACAGGGCTAGATTGGTCTTATCAAGACCTATTAACCATTTCCATTTTCTTATTAAATGCATGCTGCATAATTTGTGATTTTTCCAACGTGATGTAATTATGATGTATCATTTCCCTCAAATAAAGGCCCTGTCCTCTCTTGGTGTTAATTTGAGCGTGTGAACTTTATACTTTGAACTAATTGGTTGCTGTCGAAATCCCCTGAATGTGAGTAATTCGATCAGGTATTCCATAACCATTGTACAATTTAATTTGAGTAATTTAATTGGATTTGACTGCTCATTTCTGGGCCACTCTCCACTCAGTATTCAAGAACTGCAGAGCTGCAGAGGTATCCTGAGGCAAACACACACACATGCCGCCACCAGTCTCTCACACCAACAGAGCTGAACTTCCCACCATAGCGCTGCTGGATCAGACAGTGGACTTTGAGAGGACACAGTGTGCTCATTGTCATGTTCATATTTGTATTTAGTGTTTTTGTTTTGTGGGAGAAACTTCCTTTGAAGGGAACTTTGGGATCTAACCCTTTGCAGGCCATTTACATGCACACAAATCTATAGATCACACTACAGCAGGGGTGTCAAAGTCAATTTCATCGCTGGCCACATTCGCATAAAGGTTGCACTCAAACTGCCGGTTGTAACTATATAAATATATAATATATATATAAAATAATGTATTATATTACATTATTGCCTCTGAATTGGATTATTATCGGATAGGATAATAACTTAGTAATTAACTACGTCTGAAAGCAGAAGTCCAGGGCAAATAATTGCAAGTCTCTTCAATGCGCATGTCACAAAACAAGATGCATTGTGGGACATGTAGTTTATGGGCAACCTGCTTCTGTAAAGTAGCATGTAACCGTATAATAAACGTATTATATTCTTTGCAAGCTCTTGCGGGGCCACATAAAATGCAGTCGCGGGCCGGATTTGGCCCCAGGGCCTTGAGTTTGAGTCCCCTGCACTACAGGAAAGGGAAACCCCCAAAAGCAGAATAAGGCCCCTTTAAGATGCTTTCCATGGGGGGTGACATTAAAAGATAAAGTGAAACAACATGAAAGGTTAAGATCTGTATTACTTGGTGGTCAGCCCACACTATTATCCATCATGGATCCGAGGTAATAAAAGCATAATATGTTTACACATCTTTCTGTGTTATACGCTAAATCAGAGGGATTGCTCTTCAGTACTTACATTACCAATGCCATCCTCTTTCATTGCCTTTTTTTAACCAATTGAGCTCGTACCCTGCGCGTAATGTCATTCACGCTGCACCACAGAGGACTTTATCTGTCCTCAGAGGGTCAGCCATCTTGCCTTAGTGATGGCCGAGGCCCGGAGACTTTGAGGCGGCAGAGAGCAAAAGCAGCAGAGACAGGCTCCCCTGACACCCTGATGTGAGAGAGAGAGAGAGAGAGAGAGAGAGAGAGAGAGAGAGAGAGAGAGAGAGAGAGAGAGAGAGAGAGAGAGAGAGAGAGAGAGAGAGAGAGAGAGAGAGAGAGAGAGAGAGAGAGAGAGAGAGAGACCCCCCATGGGCGACACTGTCTTGCCTGGCCCTCCTCCCAGAGACAGGGATGACGCTGCCACTCTGCATTAGTCTTATGTAGTATTCATAGCAGCAGGTCCTCCTAACACAATTTGTGACCTCCACCCCAGCCGAGGAATATTGGAGTTTAACAATGACCGGCCCTGTAGGGAGCGAGCGCGCCGAGACCCCAGCGAGCAACTTCCCCGACTATTATTTCTCTTTTTATATATTGTGTAGAATGTGTCTTTTCTGGGAATTCTACAATAAAATGACTGTTATTTATCATTACCAACCTCTTTATCATTTAGTCAATAAAAGGCCTCTCACTTTCTCTCTCTCCTTCCCTCCATCGCAGTCTGGGAGTCAGATATCTGTATTAGTCCCCCCCCTGCCTCGGGGCGAGCTGTGTCAAAAGCTAAATCATGATCAGCTATGGCTTTCTGGCTAAATTGTGTATGAAGGCCCCGGGCGGGAAAAGGTGCACATGCTCATTATTGGAGACCAAGAGAGAAAGAGAGTGAAGTTTGCACACACGCGCACTCGAGCATGTGCACGCAGACACACAAACACACAAATAGAGGATAAACTGCAACAGCAAACATATGCTAAGAGTACGTGGGTCAGGAGGATGTCCGCTAATGGCTCGGGTAATGACGTGAATCGTGTGACTTTAATGCAGATCACCGCATTAAACTGTTTCTACTCTTTTAAATACTCTCTTATAGTTTGAAACACAGCCACATCTAATGCTAATAGCAACTTTCAGTGAGTGCAAGTTTTTCATTAAGACTCCTAAATTACAGGCTTGTTTACCATACCATGACGTCACACATGCATTTACTGGAAGCAACCCGATTCATTTGAAGCTGTTTTTTGTATTTTAGCTGAAGAAACATTGGAGAGACCAGCAAGACAAAAAAAATATCTACCACATTTTTTTCTTTTATAATTTGAATTAACAATTGTTGTCTCGACATGAAGAGTATTTCAACAATTATGGCCAAAATATATACCGTCTAAAATAAATGGCCCACCATAACCATCATGATACGCGCAGAGGCATGCCAGGGGGGGCGCGAGACACCAGGAGGAAAAATGGTTATAAAAAAAAAAAAATCATAAATTGAAAAATTATTTATTCAAAAATAATATGATGCAGTACTATTACGTCTGGGTCTCTGTGTTTCATTAAAGCTCGCCTGTGTGTGTGTGTGTGTGTGTGTGTGTGTGCGTGAAACGAGCCATTTTGTGTGCGCGAGCGAGAGAGAGAGCGCACCGGTACCGGAGATCGTTATTGTTAGCTGCTGGTGCTAGCGAGCTACGCTAACGGATATAAGGAGTCCTCTCCTGTCAGACTGAGAGGCTCAGTGAACTAATGGACTCTCTCAGTGTTTAGATAGTTATGATTAATGTAAACAATTATTTCAGAGGCACACATTTCTATGATCATTATAGTTATAAAAAAATGAGAGAATAAATGAAAAACGGGTATGAAATACTATATGACATTAAAAAAAGAATAACGTTTAAAAGGGAGTGATTTGTAAAATATCCATAAAGAAAAAGTAAATCTGTTAACAGTTCTGTTTCATATGGGTGTTGAGATGTTCTTCATGTTGCTCTCAAAGTGCACCAGATTGATGCTTTTAACTTCAATATTTAAAAAACAAATCTTCCCGGGGGAGCATGCCCCCGGACCCTCCTAGAGGAGGTGAGGTCCACACACCACCTATAAAAATAGCACTTTACCCCTGCTTACACCTATATGCCGTGAGCTGATTATCGAGCCTTCATTGTAACAGTCACACTGTGTATTTGCGTGGGGAATGTTGCAGTAGAAAATTCCACTGTAGCGACCGGTACATTAATGGGAAACCCTAAATGTTTGAGCACCCTCTATGAAACGTCAAGCTACCCCACAGCACCCCCAAAAGAAATCTCTAGCGCCACCACTGAGCCTGACTATTTGTGTTGGGGGGGCCCGACTTTTTTTTTCTCCAAAGGGGGGGCCTGACAGAAAAAGTTTGAGAACCACTGACTTAGCCTAAGCCTAACAATGTGGGACATCGAGCATCTGCCTCAAGCTCCTTCCTGTATCTTGTATGCTGTTTGTACATGCAAACCTTTTCCTTTCTTGGTTAACAGGGACTCTAGTCAGAATTAAGCAATTAGGTTTGCTTTCAAAACATAACTTGGAAAAGTTAGTTTCAATTTCTAATAGACATGGCTGCTTAGACACAGCTTATTGCAATAACCCTTGTTTTAATCATCGATACTCAGATTTTGTACAGTTTTTATTGAACTATTTTCTGAATAATCCAACCCAATATCTGTGAGACACCCAAGCATAATAAAGTTTCTAGGTTGGTTGAGGCCAGATGTGTGCAATGGGAAACATCCACTATGATTCGTACTGTAACTTCAGAGCCATTAAGCATCAGCTAGCTACAGTATATGACTTAGTCTCCCCTTTAGGACATTATCACCTTGTCCAGTCCTCTGAGGACCCTCCTCTCCCTGTGGGCCAGCGCTTCCTGCTAGCGCTAATTAATTAAGAGGGCAGGTTGGCCACAGTGGAGAGCGGGCCCACAGCCTTTTCATCTACCAGCAGACAGGATGCCTAGAGACTTATCCCCTCCTCTCCCAATAATGCCACTGCACAGCCTAAAGAAGTCAGTAGAGATTTAGGAACCGGTATGAAAACTTTACTGTAATGGGAATAAGCGTTTGTAAGAAGACATCTATTTTTCAACTCCTGCAAGCTTGCTATTACTGCCTGTCTGCATTGTGCGTCTTGTTAATAACATGATAAGGACACCCACCTCTAGACCTTACTGTATGTAGTGATACTTATAACCTAGACCTTTATATTACAATACACCACTTAACAGCGCTACATCGTGCACGTGGTTCTCAAACACAATATATAAAAAGTGTCGGAGGGAAATAGAGCTGGGAAGCAAGTGAGGGAAATAATACGACCACATTTAATGAAAGGTTAAATTTTCATTTACTCACTATTGACTGAGCTGAAAGGGCCATTATTTATTGTATTGGCATGATGTGGCCCATTAGTGCTGTATTGGAATTGGTTTGGCTTCTTTCTCCCTGACTCTCTTGTTCAGCGTTGTGAGATCGCTCCAAGCTAAAGTGTGAGGAAAGACCTGTTTGTGTGTGTATGTCCTATGTGTGTGTATGCGTTTCCACATGTGTGTGAGAATTCGTATGCCGAACTCCTCAAACTTTCCCCCAATGAATTCCTTTTGTTCATTAATGCATCTTCACATATCGCGCGGTGATTCTGTCATCGATCTGTTGTTCCCACGATCCCACTGACACATCAATGACAATCTAATTCCGTTCAACGGATTTTATCGGCCGCTGTCTCCGCAAAGTGACAAGACACATTGCGGCCGTGCGTAACCTAATAAAAGGGTGCTCGGCTCAATCCAGATTAAGTCACGAGACACTGTGGCTCCAGAAGCGCACGGCACATTCATTTAGAGAGGCCTTCTAATTGGGGTCGGTGGAAGGGAGGCAAGAGGTGTGAACGTTGCTTTGTTTGAATTCATACAAACCCCAAAGACCATTTATAAGCATCCCGGTGTACACAACACATTATTGCAATAATGAGGCAGCATCTACATAATTCCACGCTTAAGAAGAGGACCCTGAGGCCAAACTTTCCCAAATATTCAAACTCAAGATCAGGTCAATAGCTCTCAGGGTAATAAGGCTGTTTAGACCTGTTTAGACCTCTTGTCTGTTTTTTATATTCTTGCTTAGAAACAGTACATTGAAGCAGAATTGAAACCCCTGATCTGCAAGTCAGGAGGGGTTTGACCTTGCTGTACCAAAGTCTTGCTTTTAACAACATTCGTAAAGTGCTCAATTTATCATATTGAAAAATGAAAATCAATGCACAATGGAAATCAGTAGAAATTGACATCTACAATGACTTATTAATAGGTATCACAAATATCTGAAAGAAGCTGGTTTTCCCTAATGTAAGCATATGTGTGCCTTTTTTCTTCTTCCTTGTTTAGGGCCCATTGCTTTTAGAATGCTAGCTTGCTGAAAAAAAGTCTGAATTGTTGCCGTGTTCAATGGCCCCTGGAAACTTTGGTGACTATAAAGACACAACTTTTTGAGGTTCGGGAATGTATAATACGAATGGAGAGTAGGTTGCTTCTTTGAAAAACTACCCAAAATAAAGGGTGCTATCTCAAGGGTGAACATGCTAGAGACATTTTCTTTGTCAGCCTTTCACTGGTTTCACCAACTGGGAGAACATGGAACATGTGGAGCATATTTTCCACTGCCGTTGTTGGGTGCCATTTAAAAATGTATTTGAGCTATAAAGCAATATGGAATACCTGTATTGGCTTACAATCTAAATGCAGTGTAAATGCAAATTGCAGCTTCTGCTAGAATGCTGTAACAACATTCACTTCACGTAGGAATCTGTACTGCTGTTACCTGATTTTAAGAGCAGAGTAAGTCAGGCCTTCTGTATGCACTATTTGTGACATTTGATCAAGGAAAGTCAAATGAAAGCACTCTGACAGAGGGCACCAGATGGCCTGGGCTTTAGACAGACTGGCATGGCTAGAACGACTCCTCAGTGTCACATTCACATGGACATGCGTTCACAGAAGAGCTCATTTAAACAGGTACACAAACACACATGCTCAGCAGTGTCACAGAGGTCAATGTGCTAAGAAGGGCAATGCCACTGTGAGTGCCATCTGGCAAAGTGGGGTCAAGGTTACTCCAAAATGAGCCAACTGAGCTCACTCCGAGAACATTGGTCTATGTTAGTGAAGATTTGCTCTAGATTTAGCAGATTGCAGTGTAGTGGAATGTTAATTGCTTTGCATCCTGGTCTTAAACGCATTAAAATGCATCCCGGTTCCGCATGTTCACCTCCACAGAACACACATACCTGAATGCTCTTCAAATCTTACGACACTGTCAATTCCCCTTGACACGCTTTCTTTTCCCCCCGTTTCCTAAACACTACATAAACAGCGTGTGGCTTTACAGCCTTGTTTTGTGTCTGTCGGCGCGCTGTGCCAGCATCCGACACAAGCTCCCTGCCACTTTCACAGGCTGTAAACATCTGGGCACGGCCTTTCATCTGGTCAATGTGGCAAGGGGACCCAGGGGCTCTGGATTAGCATCACGATAAAAACAGGCTCCTGCTCTTGGTTTAGCAAGCTCCGAGGCCCGGTGCTGTGACAAGCTTGTGTTTTAAAAAAAGCAACAAAAAAAGAAAAAGAAACCGCTTTACAGGCCAGCGTCACAAATTAATAGTTTCCTCCAGAAGGCGAACTTGTTCCAGAGTAAGCTCATTAATTTAGCATTACAAATGGCCAGAACTAAGAGCTATTGTGTTCCTATTTATTTTCCTTTTTAAGTTGTAGTACATATTGTGTTGTCGTATTGGAAGAAAAAACATGACTTTTTTTAGGTTATTGATGATTCAGGAGATTTTGTATATAAAAGGCATATTCCTCAAGTGCAGAGTTCATATAATTATACATTCTTTCATGGCACCTCTGCTTTATTGGATTTTGTCGGAGTGATAAAAGCAAAAGTCATGAGTTAGACTCAAAACACTGCGATCCCATAGCATGCACCCCATCCGACAGTCCCCCCCCCCCCCCTCTGCCCCAGGTTTTTTATTTCTAAACTTCACAGTAAATCTTCAGAAGCAAGGTGTCAGTCAGCACCAGAGTCATCACAAGAGATGTTGTCATTCATCTATCCATATATAGAGTCACATGGACGCGGATATGTCTACAGTGTGTTTTATCTCACTGAAAGGGCAAGTGATTTTCTTTCACCGCCGTGTCAGGGTTGAGATGGACTGCGGTTCAACAACATTAATATTTAAGGAACCCTGGCAACCGGTCTCACCCTCATTTATTATTTGGGAGCTTCCTGACACTCACGGATTGTTGTCCCTGGCTCACACAGCATCGAAATCTTACCCCCATATTGTGAAATAGCAGAGATGCTCATAGTTGATCTAATGCATCCATTCCTGATAGCTCTGATTCCTTGCTTGATGAGCCTTTGCCCAGGCGGGGTCCTGCAAATATGACCTCATCATTTGCTATGCATTTGTATTTGCAAATATGGACCAAGTGAAATAACATGCAGAGTCTGTTGAGGTAATTGTCCCTCTACATGGCTTGCATGATAATCAGATGATTTCCCACTTGACGATTGCCACAAGGGAACATTTTGATGTTCTTTCAGTCGTAGTTTAAAATGATGTTCCCATATACAGCACGTGTGCACGGATCTCAACAGCAGTGCTCCTCAATCTCACACAAGCAGACTCGCATACCTGGAAATGATTTTAAGGACTCGGGGGAATGTGGCCCAGCCGACACCCCAGTTCTGATGAAGCAGCCCCCTGCCCCTACCCTTTCCTTCAGCCCCAACCCACCACCTCTGTGTCCTGTTTTCTGGGGCCCCCCTAATGCATCCCCAGACCCCTACCCAGAGCAGACGCTCTACAACATGCTGGAGCAAATCAAGGATTGACCTGAAGCAGTTATGTGCTGTAGAACATTATATTCTCATCCGGGTGGCGTGGCGACTGTAAAGAACACTCTGTTTGCCGTGAAACATGGCTTTGCTTATGCGCTCTGCTGCACGCCCAGGCGCCACCACGCTCGTACATCAAGCGCCGGCCTTGTCGCTCGCTTTATTGAGAGGGAAAACAAAGGGTTGAGCCGGTTGGAATCATTTTTTCTCGGGACGATTTTTCAAAACAGCACCAAAAGCTTTCCTTTTGGGGTTTTGGGGTGGCCAAGGAGGAGAGCACAGAGCGATAAAATTGATGAATGGCAGATTGATGGATTTCATTCCCTCACTGAGGAGGAAAACAAAAGGGATGCACATAAGGTTTTTTATGTTTCCAGAGTTGGAGAAAGTTACTTATGACAGATGGAGGCGCTTGCTTGCACATTTCCATGCACAAGTGATAATGGCAGGTAGTTTTAGGGATAGTACCTGCAGAGATCTTTATTTATTGAGCCAGTTGGACAAATGTAAGGGACAGGAGGACAGGGAAATGATGTCTTTGGGAAATCATCTGTATAGCCTAAATGTGGACATCTGTCTTTATGTGCAGAGATCTCACAAATGCAGGATGCAGGATGAAATTTGTATTCTAAACCTTGTAAAAATAGTGGATATATATATATACGTTTTTGTTATCATTCACGGTGTTACAGCCTGGATAAAACTAAAATGTGCCTAATTACCGCACTTATGTTGCACACCTTATTCACCAAACGAGTTGCAGCTGTGTAGTAAGCTACAGCTGATCTGATTCTTAAAATGATTGACAGCCCATTAAATCACTTACAATCAGCAAAGCTAGCTTCACTTCACAAACAAATTGTTAAATAAGTTTGGACGATTCCATATTTGCGACCAATCTTCATGGTCCAACCCAGCAACTCCATGGAATTGAAATGATGGACAATAGCCAAAACAAAAAAGTGAAGAGGGGAATGTTGGAGTGATCAGTCCATGCATGCACCAGCAGATTTAAACATTCACCGTTACCTGCAGCTAGACAAAGGATGTTTAGCTTCTACCAAAATTCCAACAACCAGAAATGGAATAAACATAAGTGCCAAACCAAAGTAGCGTCAAAAAGATTCCTCCAAAACAAAAGGCTTACAAACCAACCAAGTTATCCCAAGACTTGCAGCACAATGAGGCAAGCAAACTGTAGAACCAAGCTCGCCCAGCAGCCACAACTTAAACAGACCATACACAGCCAAGCAACTGCAGCCATGTCCCTCTAATTACCTCCCCTGAAACGTACTAAACACCCCCCTAGTCATCCCATTTGTTAAAACCCGCCTCAATGACTGAAAACAAGATTCAAGACCAGACGAGTTTAAATGTAACAAAAAGCATATTAAAATACATTTAAAAGTTATCACTTTGTTTGCATTACGTTTCCTTCAAAATGTATACTGTTGAAAATCAGCATGTGAACATAATTTCTATGAGACGTCATGAAGTTTATTATACAGTATGACTGAGAAAATGTATTACACCCCCTCAGTGTGGATAATATTATTATGTAACGGCCTGACAAACACTAAACAACAGGTTGGTAATAAATGCAAAAATATTTCATTTTGAATTAATTACCTTTGAATAAAAAATATCATATTTAATCACAGAACCTCAATTTGTCCCCCTTGCGTTCTGTCTCCCAGTCGATACGAGGCCTTAGACTTTAATAATGAGCCATTAAACAATGTGTTTAGTAAATTGATCTGTGAAGAAACACACAATCACCAACATCCACTAATGAGTTCCCATTCGTCTCAGAGAGCGAGGAAGAGACACGGCCCTTCATCCCTCTCTTTTCATTTATTCCGCTATCTTTCACTTCCTCTTTCCATCCTTATAGTCCTTTTCCCCATCTCATCCAAAACTAACTATCTGTCCATAGCTCACCATCGCCTGCTACATCTCTCCCCCCCCCCCCCCCCCTTCTTCCTAAAGGACACAGGTGACTGAACCCATGACTGTCCTGGCGTCGGAGGATGATACATAACAGCTCAGCCTCGAATGACAAATCCAGCCGACACTGGGCCGAGAAGAGACATATTGATTTTTCAATGATTAATAAGTGGAAAATAATTGTGTTTCATTAAGATGGATGGAGTTTCATTTAGTCCTGTCGACTCTTCTTCACTTCAGCGCCAGGGAGGCAATCAAATCTACCGCAACCTGTTAGCCTGCTATGGCAACAAGGCCGGCCACATGTGTTTCTCCGTGTGTGTGTGTGTGTGTGTGTGTGTGTGTGTGTGTGTGTGTGTGTGTGTGTGTGTGTGTGTGTGTGTGTGTGTGTGTGTGTGTGTGTGTGTGTGTGTGTGTGTGTGTGTGTGTGTGTGTGTGTGTGTGTGTGTGTGTGTGTGTGTGTGTGTGTGTGTGTGTGTGTGTGTGTGTGTGTGTGTGTGTGTGTGTGTGTGTGTGTGTGTGTGTGTGCACGCGCTGGGAGAAGGAGAGCAATGTGACGGGGAGCTGAGAGTCTTTCTCTCAAAGGCTGCACATTTACTGGCAGCCACAGAAGACCCCATAGAGAGATCACATGTCGACCACAAGAACTCAACGTGAATATTTCGACAACACTGATTGTGTTTACATGCATTCAGATTTCCCCCTTTGAGCAACAATTTTCATCCTGGTTTTAGGTCAGCATTTTGGAAATATCAACACTTGGTCAGAGTAACCCTGCTTAGCTCATGCACTTATTATGTGAAACTAGAAACCATCGGTGGGGATGATCTTTGGGAATCAAAGAGCTTCATTCTGGACTCACTCACCATTTTGCGGTTATGCAGATCACAGGAGAGGAAGAGAATCCAATTTCCTCACTGATAGGAGTTTTAACATACACTTAACTGTACTGCAGCTACGGAAAGTGGAACAACTTCTCCACTCTGTCATCCTTACTCTAACCTTCACATATTGATTGTTGCAAGACCAGGCATGTTGCTTAATTATGGGAAATTAGGGACTTCTCTAACTAAAGGAGATAACAAATGTTGATTGAAAGCAGGTAACCTTTAAAAGTACTCAGATAAACAAATGTGTAGGCTGTACGTGCAGTGCATTGTGGGTACATTTTGATACGCTGTTGTGCAGTACTTAGCAGGCGGTAAATGAACACTGGCCACCGGCCAAGCGCTCGCAAATTTTGTTAGTGGCCAGTGAATCTGTCTAACCTTGTTATGAGCTGTGTTGTTGGAAAATCATATGCAGACACTGGGCGCAGTGAAAGGGATAGTGTTTCACAGTTTCGCAGCTTTGTATATTTCCAATTAAAGATGATTACACATGAAACGTAATCTGACATATTTAAAAAATGTTTATTATTTACCCCTAAAGACATCTAGATTTTTCCGCCCTCGTGCTAAGATAAATATGTCTTTACAGGGCATAGAAAAAATAGTCATTTAAATTTTAAGACAGTGTTGTTAACTGGTTACATAGCATTAAGATATTTAATTTATCAAATTACTTTTCATGCAAACTCAACAGAGACCTTTACGGGAATATAACTAATATCTAGGAAACCCATGTTATGGAAAGTAACAAGTGATACAAAATAAATGTAGTATTTAAACAAATTGACTGGGGGATTATACTGAAGAGATTATTTTTATAATTTCATGAGCCAAAAACAGGCCTCACCTTTTGTTTTAATGGAGGAATCACAGCGCATGTAGACATTTATTATCAGACAGATCAATGCAAATGCCCAAAATACTCTACATCAACCACTACCTGATCAAGTGCTACATTTTGTCCATTGAATAAGACGTAATAACATTATCCTGAGGGATAAAGCCATACAAGATAGGGCCTTGTTTGAAATGAAGGCATCGGAGGAGCGGGGGGGAGGGTTGGGGCACCCTGGCCCTCCATCCCAGCATCCCTGTGTATCACTTTAATGTTCATATAATGACATCCCCTCCAAGTTTGTGTCATGGGCCATCAACAATCATAATTGTAAAGTGATTCATTGACTGATGTTGTCAACAGTGCTACTGTCAAGAGAAACTGATACCAGAGGAAGAGAATAGGGCCCTCTAATGAATATATCAATAACCAGTGACAGGTGAAGGAGTACTCCTGACGAAATTTCAAATAAGCGCTAACACCTCTCGTTGATGCCTTCATTTGTTTTGCCTCTGCACGTTCTGTCGAGACGAGAGAGGAGAAAAAACTCAATTTACTGCAAAATGTCTTGTTATAAATACATTTTTATTAAGATTTTCAATTATTTGTATTGTAACTGAAAAAAGAAGTTTGATTTTAAATTCTAAATGGCACATTTTTTAAATTGGATTCTCGACTTTGTTCTTGGTGACTGTTTATTTAACTTGTGTCGGATCTCTCCACTCTGAATATACATATATTACATTTGGATGCCATGTGGCAGAACAATATGTGATACCACCAGACTCTCAGAAACGGTAGCTCACTTCAACATTCGTCCATATCAAGGACACCATAAGTGCGAACCTCAGATTGCTAGGGGACCGATTTGTCGTCTTTCGCCCTGTGTGAGTGTTTGTGTTTGTCTTTGTGTCTGTGTATAATCACCTGCACACTTCACAGGGGAACGCTAGTGATACATCACCCAAATGAGGTCCAGTCGGGGCCATGATCCATCAGCTAGTGTCTAGTCTAACAGCCAAGGTAATGAGAAAGGAACCTATGCAACATTGATGGGGCGGGGGCGCAGACAACTCATGGACAATGCTATTGATGGCTGACCATCACTATTAATGGCTGTTTTAGGGTTATGACACGGAGAAAAGAATGGACTTGGATGCCCATTTGTATTTGATTTTTTTAAATGTAAGTGTCCAATGTCCACACACACTCATCTCCTGCGTACACCCGCCACCCTCACCCCGACTGAGAAATAAAAACCTGGCCGAAATGCAATTAAAGGGGCACTGTGGAGCACCATTGTGGCATCACGCCGGGGCTACCTCTCTCCGCCTGCTGCATTAATAGGGTTTCAATTGCCAGCGCCCGCTTCTTAATGGCTGATTTATTTCATTTTAATACCCTTGTCATGAGGTAAGGCCTCGACTGTGGGTCGCATAATAGGGGGCCATTTTCTTCTCTTTCTCTTTCTCCAGCGGGAATGCTTGGCTCTAAAGATCTCCATTTGATATGTGGGCCACAACCCTTTTGACTAAGGCAGTGGGGGTTGATGAGTTTGGGGGGATGGGATATTTTGGAATATAAGAAAGTGTTAAACATACATATTCACAATTACTTACTTCTTAAAGATAACTTGCATGCAATCCAACTGTTTTTATTTTTAGTATGTTGCTCAAAGTTGGTTTTTGACGTAAAGGGGACATTAGGATTAACCATATTACTTTATAATCAGTTAAAGAGGCCATATTATGCTATTTCCTTTCCTTCAGTGTGTTAAATAGGTTTTTGTGCATGTCAATGGTCTGCAAAGGCTAAAATCCCAAAGTTACTCTCCAACACATCCCCCCCCCCCCCCTGCATGACATGCCTCAATTGGACTTCTTTGTTTACTTATGTAACATAATGACATCACTATGTAATACTCCTTGCGTTTCAACACATTGCACGTGATAGGCTATGGAGGAGGACATTTCCGACACATCTCTAAGCGATTGACCAATCACAACAGAGCCGGCCAGCTAACCAATCAGAGCAGACTGGGCTCTGGTTTCAGACAGAGGGTGAAAAGAGGTGCTGCAGCACAGGCAGTATGAGTAAAGAGCTTTAGGATGTAAACATGTCACAGTAGAGGCACAACATACAATGATGAACCTGGATATGAGCATAATACTGTATGTCCTCTTTAAAACAAGGAAACTAACTATCTGGAACATTACTTCCTTCACATGTTTGCAGTTAAATGTAGCAAAGGGTTTCCCAGAATAACTGCCTTTGTCCTTTCTCTGTTTTTGAATTGTAGAACAATGGAAGGCTTTTTCCCAAGAGAAACTCAATTGACTGGAACCTCTGTCATTTAACACACTATTAATTGACTAATGTGCGTCACATCGCTATGCGGCATAGGTAGATGAGGACCATGGGGCCCTATCAGAGTGGATTATGGGAAATTAGCTGAAGCGGCGACAAAACAGGCGCGCTCCTGTCTTTCCTCAGCATCACAGAGCGTACAATCAGCTGAGGCAGAGCGGATGTTGCTGTTCGAGATTATTTGCACAAAGGCGATTATTCTAATCACTTAATTCCGGTATTATGAGGCATCTGCTCTGTTAAGCTTTATATTTCCATTTCCCCAGACAACTGCGTGCAGACGAGACTTCATCAATATCATTACTCACTACATTGTTTTACTCAAACAACGCATGTATGATTAATGAATAGGCAAAGACAGTGTACAGCCATAATTCTCACAAATCAATTACTCATGCTAAGGAGGCCCGTGTTGCAGATCAGCCGTAATATAGTTAATCATACACTTTCAATGGGACGCATTGGAGTCAGTCATTCAGTGTGTGGGTGTGATAATCAACACTAATGTATTAAGTGTTTACTGTATGCATGCGAGAGGAATGGTACAGTCCATATGTACGAGCATGCTCTGCAGAACATGCAGCTTTTTGGTTTTTGAATACGTCCATGTAATTGCATTATGTACATTACACGTCGCTTTCCTTGGATATAACGCAATAAATGAAGAAGACAAATGCCTGTTCACTCACATCATCCTCCCCAGCACATGCTGTTTACAGCACCCGGCTGTGTGCTCCAATCATGAATGTTTCTATTAGCATAAGAAGCTTTGAATTTGAATGTCTTTCTTGGCATCAAAGGACAATTGTGGCGATAAAGAAATCCCAACAAAGTCCTGTTAATTACAAACCAGTTGTGAATACATGATGCACAGATATATCACACACACACTGTCTTTGACACACATCTTCTTACAAATAAACGGCCGCCCCAAAACATCAATAAAAATCATTATTTCAATTATGCTCCTCGAGGTGTCAAATGAAGTATATCCTGATTACGGAGCTGGGATCCATCCATCTGGACTCACTCTTTATTCTGGCCTAACGGCTCTAATTAGCTTTCTGTCCATAGACCAATCTTTCATTCATCAATCGATTGATTTTCCTGTCTTCATTACTACCGCGCTGACATCGTGGCGCTGAGTTGAAGCAAAGATGGCCAATCCTGTGCGAAAGGTTAAACATGTTAAGCTTGGCAACTAGCGGCAGACAAGCCATTGTTTGGGACAGGTTTATAAATTAAGATGTCATGGCCAGCTGTTTGTTTTTTCTATCAGGGGATTGCCATTAATAATAACTGATAGTGGCAATAAAGAGTCAATATGACTGTCACAAATATAACAAAAATCCATTAAATAAAATAAAAACATGGCAATTATTTCCATGTTTAGGTAAGATTTCCATTTACTAGACTATATACTACAGTATCACTCAATGATGTTAGTCAACCAATGGCCTCGTACACACCCTTAAAGCCTCAGGAGGTATTCTGCACCTCTGAGGATTAAAGCCAGTGTTTTATGGGCGGTGGAGTGTTTATCCATGTTTCCGCAATTTCTCCGCTATATCCGACAATCGTACTTTTTTTTATAGCCGTTGCGTCCCTATGCAATCCCTTCTTTGTCTCCTCGTCATGCTCCACCCTCTGATGCGGTATCGTTCGACGCCAGTCACGGTTCAAAGCGGAGATTACCTTGGTTTTATTTAGAAGAAGCGGGTAAACTTTAGTACAGTATAGACTTTTGCACAGAGCCTGCCTCGCCTGTCAACGGGAAAATAAACAGATGTACATTTTTTGTTTATAACTGCTCCGAATGATGGATTACAGCGCACAGATAGCGGTAATTATCGGAAAACCATTAACATTCCGACACTATTCAAGCCCTTAACACACAGTCTGCATCGTACTTTGGACATGGGATTTAGGATCTACAGTATACGGGGAACATGTGCTGAGCGGAATAAACGCTCGCTTAAACCCACTCGCCTTGCCCTTAGGTTATCTTTATCCTATATTTATTTTTGATCCTCTCTTTCCCTGATTCCCTATGTCTCTCTCTTTTCTCCAAACCAAGGTGTATGGGTTTACAGTAATGCAGAGTGTATTGGAACGGCAGTGGCATGCATTGTCCCGGTTTGACAGCGCTTCAATAGATAATCTCCGAGTGTCTTGGATTTCGTTCAATCTATTAACCATAATGGCATATATTTAGTGCTTTCTAACTTCGCCTTGGGCTTCTGTCACCCAAACACAGCATTGAAAGTGGCAGCATGTTAAAAGCAAAGGAAAAGCACGCTATCTGGTTGCTTATGAGACCTGAAAAGCATTTTGTTTACATTGGAGGAGAGACAATTTATTTGTAATTCGCAGCAATGGAAGCACTAAAGCTTCCAGTCTTTTGAATGTAGGCGTTTTTCGAGACACACTGATAAACCCTAATAAACCTAGCTGACAGGAGCAGTTTGAATGCATGGTGCTATTGTATACCTGCAATGAACGATAACAAAAGCAGCTAGCATCAAATGGTAGGATGAGTCTGCTTGCACACTTGAGGATTTCCAGGACTACAGAATCATAAAATTCAACTAAGCTTCGCTCCTTTCCTTATCCCACTCCATCTGCAGAAATGAAAACACACAGTAGGCGCACAAGATCTCAATACAGTTTACATGGTATTATCAAACTGGTGTACATTACAGTATACAGTGCAGAACTAAGCTCTTAAGGGGAAGAAAAGTAGATGATTCTTAATATTTATCCTATATTTTTCAAATCTTGTGAATCATCATCATCATCGTCATCGTCATCATCATCATCTTTATTTAAAGAGACTCTTGGTCCATTATTACAAGACATACAACATTCATGTAAGGGCTATCTGATAAACTATTACACTGTTATTATAAATTATTGGCCAGTCATGCACTGCCAGGTCCACAACTACATGTAAACGCCTATTCAACTTCAAAGAAAGTATTTATGTTGCGATGTTGTTGTGCTTTTTAGTAATTCACATTTAACATATATCCTTCTTATTGGTTATTACATTTAAAAGAGACCTGAAAACTGAATCTTTAAATAGCGGTCACAGATAATGGCATCACATATTAAACATCTGGCAGCTTCAGGTCATAAATTCAATTAGTGTTAATCCAACACCTAAACTATTTTTATCACCTACACACGTTGTTATTTGAGTTTGATAAAAAGAAACAGAATGGTCCCAATGTCGGAATAAATATAAAATACTGTCTTTAAAAAAAAAGCATTTTACAAAAAATTATGTTTTAAGTGTAATATATTTGATCTTTGATTAAAGTCACAGTTTAATCATGTAGTTAATGTTGTAGATGGTATGGGAACTTAATTTGTAGGATAGTCAATACCAAGGGATTTTAAATGTGGAAGTCAGTTAAACACATCAATAAGAGATGACTGTCCCTTTAATGCTTCAGTGGTCTTTGTTGAAATCCTTTCCAAACTACATGTTTGACTGTATGAAACCATCTTGCACTGTGTGAATCATCTTACACCCACTGTCACTGTATATACTGTAGCATGAACACAATAAACATAAAAAAACAGGACCATTTCTTACTTGTGCACATTCCCCCCCCCCCCATGTATGCTAATAGTCGTGGTGTTGCATGATTAGTGGCAACTATTTACAGTAGAGACGTTCGCTAATCAACCCAAAGAGTTATGCTGCAGATCTGGGAGCAATTATGTCCACACACACACACACACACACACACACACACACACACACACACACACACACACACACACACACACACACACACACACACACACACACACACACACACACACACACACACACACACACACACACACACACACACACACACACACACACACACACACACACACACACACACACACACACACACACACACACACACACCTATACAGACCCTAGCATACTTCCACACACACACAGTTTGGAACACATCAATTACCAGGGCCAGCGTTTTACATTTAATCTTCTTATTGGATCCTTGTTAATGTTAACCACTTCCTTCCCCTGCAATTTATTTTGCTTTGTGCATGTGGCCTCTGCACCCAGCAGAGTGTTCATGGACCAGACCATCCATAACCTGCAGAGACAGACAGACAATAGAACAGACGGACGGACGGACAGACAGAGGGACAGACGGATGGACGGACGGACGGATGGAGGAACAGACAGACACAGAGAGAGGGAAAGAGGGACAGAGGGACAGACAGACAGAGGGACAGATAGAGAGACAGACGGAGATATTCGTTTTTTTAAAGCATTGTTTATAGCAATTTAAAGATATTTTTAGCACTTCATTTTCATTATTTAACCCTAACCCTTACCCCAACCCTAACCTCAACATGTTTGTTTCTGTTACTACACCTGAACATAATCACAATGACCTAAATGTGTTCACTGCTTGAGTTATCTTTATTAATCTAAAGGTGATGAAGTTATTTCCGAGAAGTACCTTGCCAAGATCGTCTATTTACTTGTGAATAAGAAACTACCCTACCTAGTTAAAAAGCAGTCCCTCAGACTCACTTCCTGAACTGCCCTCCCTGTCGTGCTTCCATTCATTGCACAAAAGTTCCCACCACTTATAAAAAAAACCCGAGCGCTTAACCTCTCCTCATGGTGCAACATTTTTCCTTTCTAATTACGTAATCAATGGCCTTTTAAAGGTACAACCAAATCACCATGATGGTGAGCCGCTGACCCTCTCTGCGAACCTTTGAGGCTTAGAAAAACGAGATTTGTACCAATCAGGCAGAGCTGACGCTTGACTTGGAGCCGCGGACAGAGAGTCAGGACCCCTAATTAGGAGTTCTAACCCCTTACTGACAGACAGATTTGTTTTTGCCTCGCCTTGTGTTTGGCCAAGATCTGCTGGGACCCCCAGATCGGCAGATATGCGTCGGGAACTACCAGCATCCCGCGAATGGCGTTCATTAACTGACTTGTTCAAACAAAACATAATCAAACCCTCGGTGTGCTATCCAAATAATATAAATAATGGGTCTTTTCCTCCCCTCTTTACCCCACGAAAACCAAGGAATATGGCTCATATTGCAGGGATTCTAGCTAAAGTCAAAAATAAATATAATAGGACATAGAGAAAATGGAGGAATAATCAATTTCACTTTAATGTCAACTAGATTTAAAGGCTTTTTTGTTAACATCATGTCAATTGTACAAGGACAATACGAGTCTACATAATTGATTCGGTGCATTTGGTTTCAGACATGGGAGGCTTGTTGGGTAAAGAGTGAATCCAGGCCGTCAGTGCTTCTTATTAGGCATCTCTGGTATTTTCCAAACAGCTGCCTTTGATTATTCGCAGCAGGGGCTGCCACAATACTGCCATGAGATAGCATCAGCTGCCTCCAATGATGCAGCCAGGGACAGGCAACAAGGACAGGATGCAGATGCAAACACACACACACACACACACACACACACACACACACACACACACACACACACACACACACACACACACACACACACACACACACACACACACACAGGCAGAGGGGTGTACGCACACACTCATGTCAAGCAAAGACAAAGGCCAAGTGGCGTGGAGGAGGAGGGAGGGGGGGGTGGATGGCCTGCAGTGACTCTTCAGGGCTTCCTGTCTTTTTTTTCTGTCCCTTGGGGCCAAAGATACTTCCCATGGCTGGTCACGCTCATCCAGACCATTTCACATAGACTCCAAACCTTATTGGATGTCGCACATAACCCCAAAAACCAGACTCACTTCCCCTCCCTGGCAACTGTTTTTATTAAGCATCTGAGTGAGGTTTTTTTACGGAAAGTGCTTCTTTTATTTGCACAATCAACCCCCCATTTCGACATGAAAACCCAATCATTTCATATTGCAGCATCAATTACTGCATTTTTAATACATTAAGTCATGATAGTGTTTTAAGAAGGCGCAGATGTCTCCATGGGTTGCCTTTCATAGCATCTGATTAGACATAAATTAAGGTGAGTTAGAAAATAACGATAATTGTGACTCATTGCTTTTGCTTCAACGTTAATCTCGAGATAAACAACAATATTTGGTAACCCGATAATCAATCGCAGCGTTAGATTATGGCATACAATCTCCATTAGAAGTCAATTGTGGTTTCAGTCTGATTAAAATGCCAAGGTGAGGTATTCTACCACCATCTGTTGAATGGGGCTAAATTGAAAATAGACTTGAGTGAGTGGGGGGTGGGGGGGGGCTGCTGTTGATGTCTGCGTGGCGCTCGTAGCCTTTTCCATTTGGGATCAAACTGCGATGGAAGTTCCCCCCGCTGCTCGCCTCTACAGCAGGTGCTTCATGGTGTGTGCCGCTCTCAACTCAACCCCTTTTACCCGCTGACATTTAGCAGACACACACATTCTGATCCCCCGCTGCCACGCTGCCAAATATTGAAAGGCAACGAGGAACATAAAGAGCACGTATTTACTTAGCGCTCGGCAATGACACCGCACGGGGGGTAAAGAGGGAGAAGAGAGGTTAGGGGAGAGAAAAGTCAGCGGGGATGTATCTGTATCCATAGAAACCTCAATCAGAGCCGATTTGTGACCTCACCATGTAGAAGAGTTCAGGGGGAAAAGCACTCAACTTCAGCCTCTCCGTTCGCACGAGCCATTTGGCGAATAATCAGTTTGTTATTGGTCTTAAATAGTGCCTAATTAAAACCGTGACCTCGACCAGGCACCCTCTTCCTACACCTAAACTAAACAGGAACGATCTGTTTAATTGCAGCTGAAAAAAGAGCAGGTCTTTCTATGGAGGGGGGGGGGGGTTAAGGTGGTGAGAGGTAAGTGACCCTGTGTGAAACAAATGAATCCTCAGGGGGAATCTGGCTCAGATGGATATTTAAACGCAAACAGTAGTCAGTCCTCTCGCAGCGGAGGGCCAGAACCACGCGGCCCCCTTCGGTCCCTGATGAAATCCTATAAAATCAAATCAAAGAATCTGACATTTTCACTAACCAGAGGCCCTGGCGCCGGTTCCGCTACAATAACATATGGACTAACGGGACAAATTGAAATGAAAGTTGTAAATGAAGCTCACGTTTTAAAATGCCTGGGATCAGAGAGGGAGGCGGGGAGCTGAGGCGAGGAGAAAAAGAGAGGGAGAGAAGATTAGTGGTTAGGTGAAAATGTTTATTTTCACACTTCAAAGTTCCCAGCTCAGTGTGTGTGTGTGTTTAAGATCAACAGACCTTGTGATGAACAACCTGTTCCATGCTGGAAATACATTCTGTGAAACACAACAGTCCTCTGTAGAAACCCTGCAAAGCACTGACTGGGGAGTATTGAATTACAAGTCGACTGCACTGTGAAGCAGCAGCCAGAGAAACACACTCTCACTCTCCTTTCAGAAGATGTGACTTTTATCTGCATGTCCCAGCCTCAGACACAAATCCAGCCTTTTTATCTCAGCTGGGAAACCTGCTGATTCAGTTCTGCAACAGCTGAACCGCATCGTGACGGTTACCACAGTTTGCTGTGTGTGCAACAACTGTACGGCAACCACTTAAGAAATGATGTGTGTCACTTTTTTAGAGAGATGCACGTGTTTACTTTTACCTGAGTTTTGACTGTCAGGTAGTTTTCAAATCAAATGGCAACTATTTAGTGTTATATTTTCGGGCTGCTTTAACTGGAACCATCATTTTTTACAGTCATGTATTTCATGGATTTTTTAGCAATGAGCTTATCACTTTTTGGAGTAGTTTGAGATTTATAGATCAAACATAATGTAGTAATTATCTTAGCCGGCTCAAGGCTTTATAGTCCATTGAATGAAAAATGAACTTTTCTCAAAAATGAAGTTGAAAAATGTTCAGTAAAAATGGAGAGGAGTGTATTAAACACTTCAAATTATGAAATGCCATTCAACATTTTCTCACATTTATTATTTAAAAAAATGTATTGCACATAAAAACAATGGAAAGGTATAAAGACAGGTTGTATTTTTTAGCTTTAAATTAAGTCATATTGGGGAATACATTTTGCGACATAATTCTGGTCTGCTTGTCTTTTTAATTTCCATTTAAATTCTGAGCTAAACCATACTCTTTTAATATTTAAATAGCAATACTTCTCAGTTAACGGTGCAAACATATTGTCAGTTGAGGAAATAATTAGCAAAGATGACAGACATTACAAAAGATCATGATAAATGTGTATTGTCACACTCTGCTCTTCCTCCATGACTCTTATAATCAGAATCAAATTTTCCAAATCTACTGATCTCTTCCGAGACTTGGCCTCGAGTGGCCTTTGACATGTGATTGAAGTCTCAGCCGTCTGAGGCTCCACAGTCTGTCTGTAAAACCCGTCTGAACAACCAAGAGATGGCAGTATTTCACAGAATATGTGCAGCGAGCAGGGAGGGAAGGGGGGGGGGGGGGGGGGGGGGTTATCAGCAGCCCTGCTTTACAGCGTCTTCTGTTTGAATTGGAAAAAAGAAGGTCTTATGAGAACTTGTAAAGGAATATCTAAGGAGCATATTGTCATTCCATACTTGTTACATCTCTATATGTCGCTCTTTAATATTTACATCTCCCTGCTGGATTGAACAGCGCTACTGGCCCTCGGTTCCAGTGTGTGTTTAAAAAATAAAAAGAGTGAGACGTAATGTTGACGAAGTAAGTAATTTATATCTGAGTGGATTTATTTGTAACAACAGACGGAGTCATTTCTTGTGTGCTTGTCAAGGATTGAAGCAAATAATGACAAGACATGTCATCTAAAAAAAAAAAAATCAGATTTTCTTTTTTTTAAAAAGCTAAAATTAAATAACTAATAATATTAACATTATTACACTTTGAAAAATAAAGATAAATATTTACACAAAATATAATTAAATACAAAAAAGTACATTAAAAATGACAAAATCTAATATAAAAATTATAATATTATTTAATATAAATATAATTGTTTTTAATAACACATCAAAACGTACTTAACATTGAAATGTAATATTATTAAAATAGTAGCACTTTCCTGTCGCACTGCCCCCTTCACATTAACAGTGATATTAGATTTACGCTCTCTGCTTACAAGTCAATATCACAGGCTGGCGACACACTTATTTGTGCCCTTGAATGAGATGCTTGTGAAGCGTGTATGGAGAGGCAGCTGCTCAAATGTTAGGGAAGAAATGGAATCTAAATAAACAAGTTGCACCAAATGTTTCGTCAGCTGTCGGGACGCGAGAGGAGGGTCACACAATGAGACGAGAGACTTCCTCCTCTGCGTCTCCCCGCGCCTCCCCAGAGCCTGCCAAAGTTTGCGCGAGTGTAACATATTCACTGAGTCAATAAATGACGTAAAAAGTAGAATCTGATTGCAGCTCCTGGCTAGTTCTGCTCCTGCTATTCATTCTTTGCATATTCAACATTGAACTCTATAATTGTTGATGGCATGAATGTAGGACATCAATTGTACTATATATTTGTATCTGCCCACATCAAAGCGTCCGTCAAATGCATACGTTGTGATGTGCGTGAGTCCTCTTTTTGTTTCCTGTGCACCTTCCCGTGTGTGTGAGTGTGTGTGAGAGTGTGTTACAGTGTGCAGGGTAGAAGTCAGGCTCGGGCCTTTGTAATGAGCAGCCTGGGCTCTTTCTGGTTCAGCTGCTCCTCTCCCTTATTTCACGCTGCGCTGCTCTCCAACTCCAGTTGCCCAGTCACTAGAGTCCCGCGTCTCTCTTTTCCCTTCACTCTTTCCTTCCCCTTCTTTTATTCATCTTTTTATTTTCTCTTTTCCCTTCTTTCTGGTTTCCCCTCCCCTGTGTTGTTGCACATATCTCAAATCTGACCAGCATTTGAAGGGGGGGGGGGGGGGGGGGAGGTGAAGGAGCATGCATGAATGGTCACTACTGCTCCATACCATTCATTCCAGTCAGCGAAGGACTCCAAACGCTCCCCTCCACCTCCCACACCACCTCTGCAGGCCTCTGTGGGGCAGAGGGGCCTGAGCAGCTTTAGTGTAGAGTGGTTTTAACAAGCACACACACAGAAACTGTCCCCCCTCCCCTTTCTCCCCTGCGTCTCCTTTTAAAATCCCTTATTTCCGGTAATCTCAGACAGATATTTTTCTCTTTTAAATGCTGTTTCGCCTCGCTCTTTTCCTTGATATGACCCCGTACAGATAAAGTCACTCAGACGAAGGTATATGGGATGGGTGCGGGGGGGATTCCTCTCTTCATCCGGTGCATTTGCCCACTGAGGCTTGGTGTACAGTCAGTAAAGTGGCACTGCCTCACTATAGTCACACATTGAATGAGCGCATTGAAAAGATGAAGGCACGAACAAATATGGAGTATTATTAGAATAGTAATAAAAGAAGAGGGAAATGCGACTACGCCTTGACTTATTTTCCTTCTTTTGATGAGGGGGAAGAAAGGATGTTCCACAAAGGGTCCAATAAAAGCAGGCTTCCCCGAGTGGAGGCAGAGCGACGTGTTTTTGAACTCGGGGGAAGAAGCTTCCAGGCCACTCTTTGCAATGGGTGGGAATGTGTCAGTCACGGAAGTAAAGGTGTGCTGTGGAATTCAAAAGCTTTGTGAGTTACATTTCAAGGCCAACTTCTAACAACTGTAAAGGTTTCCTTCTTTTTCAACTTTTTGATTAGCCTGAAGCTGACGAATGTGTTCGGGTTTGTATTAGTTGCTGTTGACAGATATCTCGTCAAATGTGTTCACTTGACCGTCGTTGGCGGTTAGTTCAAGAGAGAAAATGAGTGAAAGGAATTTCTTTCTTTCAATTTGACTGTCATAGATTTTTATACTTACATTTTTGTTTAAAAAAATGGTGGGTAATCTTGATTTTACAAAGAGAAAGCACAATGACATCCCATTTATACTACAACACGAGTTTTATCTTTAAAGACACACATTTAAAGAGATGCACTTTTGGTATTTACCACAAATATTGTTTAGAATATATTTTCAGATGAATAGCACATAGTTCTTTATTACTAAAATGCTGAATTTGACCTGCAGGCAGTGAAGTTAAAATGTAATCTGCGTCATTAACATATCGAATTACTGCAAATGTCCTAAAACAAGTATGAAAGTGTTTAGTGCAAATGTATCTCAAACTTTAATGAATAAAGAGACTAAAAGACAATTTTGGCAGAGTTGCTAAATCAACATTTTGACAGTATTAGTGTAATATTACATTCCTTTAGTCACTGCTCATTTTGCAGTGTTGCGTATCAGAAGTGTTATTTGGGTGCAGAGCTCTTCACACCTTGCTCCCTGTGACAGCGCTCCTTGGAGAATGAATCAATTTACACCACACTATGGATATTAAAGCAGGTGATAAATATAATCGTCTCTGGCGATCACCTTCCAAAGTAGCCGTGTAACTGTTTTCAGCGGCGTGAAATCCTTTATCAAGCCGTCGCTGGTTGACAGAAACAATTATCCAGAGAGGGAGGTAAATGAATAAAATTAGCACTCGGAGCCCCCTTGCACATTTGTGCCCGTGGCTATCACCATGCGTTGACTTCCCAAACTCTTATCATGAGCTTCGGCAGCAGAACGGCTTTGTATCGCACAGTAACCCCCTCCCATTTCACAATAGCACTCCAAACACACACACATTTCGCCTCACACTCCATGCTTGCTTTAATCATGTGGCAGTGGCAGTTCATAAAGGACTATTTTTTTCTGTGGAGCGCCAAAGTTGCAGAATACATGTGTGAGTGTGTGTGTGTGTGTGTGCTGAACAGGCTCACAGAGGAACTTCGGTTCACATACTTGACATACATTTTTATTGCAACAGGAAACACTTAGGCCAAATGCTCCCATGTTCAGAGGTGACTTGCGGTTTCCAAACTGGGCATTCCTTTCCGAGAGAGACTATTAAATGAGGTCATAATTGTTTCCCCCCACCCTCCTTACCCCCTCCATCCTCACCCCCACCTCGTTCACCGGTCCCCTGCACAGCATTTCCTGTTAGGACGGCAACCAGACAGCCTTTATTTACCCTTGCGCTCATTTCCCTAAATGAATACCCATCGCCCACATCTATGGCATGGGCTCTTGTTTTGTGTACCTAATAAATGTTTGGTAAATGCGCCGCAGTTGGTTCCAGCTGAGCGAATAAAACACTTCCTCCAAGGACCATGACACCCTTTTCAGATTGGTCAAGTCCCACCCAACTTATCATCAGCGCACAGTGTCTCAGAGAACATTTTGGTAGATTTAAAACCGTTATACATTAAGGAAACAGAAACATCAGACGGCGAACTCTTGATGAGATTTAGGTATTTAAGGATTTCTGTTGAAATTGCGGCTAAATCCAATATGTTTTCCATGCAATCAAGTTGATTTAATACACCCATAACCATACACTACATGTATGCACTCTAAAAAGGATAACCCTAGAGTATCAGGTTCTGGCGATCTTAGGTCTCCACCAAGACTTTTGGGGGTCCCTGGACTGCAATCTGAAACCCACTGAAATTCTCGTTATAAAAATACAAAAGCACAATTAATGTATATCGGCAAAGACTGAACAATTATTGACATTTGTTACATTTAATAATAGGATGCATCAAGATCGTGATTTACATGAAACTGCATAGTGCGAAGGACAATCACATGATACTTTTGTCAGTATTTTCATTCATGGAAGTGCATTTGATCGTAACAAAATAGTTAAAATAAATAAATGACGTAGAAGATTTTGTTCAGGATCTTAAACTGCGTCAAAATCTAACTAGTTTTTTGGACCATGGCTTCACCAAATTTCAAATGAGACCAATGAGACATAAATCTTTTGTAATCATTGTAATATCTGTGTCCTTGGTTAGATGTAATGTCCTCTAAAGCTTTGTCTGCAGTTGCTAATAATAGGCTGTATTTAGGGACACCTCATCATCATCTCATTTGAAATCGTTTAAAAACACCCTAACCCTACGCTTCCTAATATTACCAGCTACGATTCACAGCCACTCAGTGAGTGTGTTGTCTCAGACCCACCCGGATGTGTTGAAAGTGCTTCATCCTCTTTAAGAGTGTGCCACTGGTTATCTCCTTAACTCCTCAGAAAATCTAATTCCTCTCTGGGCAAGCATTTAAATGCCTAATGACTGATAAGTGCAGCTTGGACTGTGTGTGTGTGGTTCCTCCTTCAGCTGGATTGAGATAAGAAACTTTGCAGATCAGTTTTTTTTACCCTCTCTCTCTCTCTTGCGTTGGGGGGCAGCGATAACTCCCCAGCTCTTTATTCGCTGCTTATTCGGCATCATTATGTGTAATCGGCCTAATAGAATATGTCAGGTTTAATGCGCTGAGGTTTTGGCATGATGAAACCGCTTTCTGCCTTTTGTAGAGGTAGCTGACGCAGAATGACATCCATCATAGATGAATCTTTTGAGTAAATAGAGGGTTTCATGTTGCAAAAATGAGAGTATTGATGCCATCCTACATGCCCTGTAGCCAGAGCTGAGAGAAGAGGGAATGGTGAGAGAAAGCGCGACAGAGAGAAAGGAATCAGGATAAGCGGTGTAGGATATCCAGGAAAAATACTATTGCTTTGGCTAAGCCAGGAATAATGACTTTATTGAATTTGACTGTGGTGCATTACGGTCTTGCATTCTTGAATGATTGACTTCTCTCTTTTATTGTTTGCTTTCCCCCTTCTTATTTTCCCTTCCCCTCCAAGACATTCATCTTTGGACACACAGAGACATGAGAATAATGTTTCTCAGAGGCGATCAGCAATTGACCTTGGGCTCTCTCCGCCATGCTTCAGTTCCAACAGAAATTGTACTCCACTAATTGTGTATAGAAATGTACTTTGAACTCGGTGGGGAACTTTAACTTGATTTTTGCCCACAACCGATGCCCCGGCACTAATGATTTATGTGTCAGTGTTTTGAATATATACACTTTTTATTCAAGCCCTGACACAAGTACAGTAGCTCATCAGAAATCCAGCTCTGCTGCCATCTCTAAAGGCGACGCCTCTGTTGAAATAGTTTAAAGAGAAAGTGCACTATAGTCAATTGACTTCTTGTTGGTGATTGAAATGGTATATGCACACATAAACACAACTGTCCACGCTCAATCGCTAACACACTTACCACACAATGCACACATCTCACACACTGTCTCAGTCCCCTTGACACATTCGCTCGAGTCCCTAAACCGTGACATCCAGGACCGTGCTATAATTACAAGGCAGATGAACACATGGCGACAAAGCGCTCTCAGGGGGGGGAGCGAGCGACGGAGGTAATGATCTCTAGAACAAAGAGGCAGACCTGGGAGAACAGGTTCCAGAGCGAGCCACAGGGCCGCCGACACCACAGGCATGACCTTGGAGAACTTTCTGGAACACTCGAGACTCTCTCCGCGAGCTCGCCTTTACAACGTGTTTATGTGCAAGGCGGTTCCACTGGTGTGTGTGTGTGTGTGTGTGTGTGTGTGTGTGTGTGTGTGTGTGTGTGTGTGTGTGTGTGTGTGTGTGTGTGTGTGTGTGTGTGTGTGTGTGTGTGTGTGTGTGTGTGTGTGTGTGTGTGTGTGTGTGTGTGTGTGTGTGTGTGTGTGTGTGTGTGTGTGTGTGTGTGTGTGTGTGTGTGTGTGTGTGTGTGTGTGAGCGTTCAAAGGCAGACGTGTCCTCGGGGGAGGAAAACCCTAGAAATTGGTTATTGTATCACTGAGGCTATTTACCTATTTTGGGGATTAACATATTTAATTCCCCTTCTTAATCCCGTTGGAGTTAATGCCCTCGCATTTCCAATTATCTGACTAAGTGTAACGCAGAGGGAGTCAGGGCTTCCTCTCTTGCCTGTAACTGGGTTTAGCATGCAGGTCGCAGAGCTACAGTGTGTGGTGTCTTCAAAGACAACTTGTTTACGTGATGGTTTAATTGACTTACCAAACTGAGTAACTTTTTAAAAATTAGAACTTCATTTAATCTAGCAAGAATGAGGTGAAGTCAAAGAGTACATTCTTATTTTTATTGTTTCTTTATGGCTGCTGCAATACATAAGTGTGTGTGGAAAAGCCCAGCATAGTGACCGTCTTCAACACTTTATTTTGGATGTATATTAAAAGAAACGGCAGCTTTAAGGCTCTTATTTGACCATTCATGACTTTGTTGAAGGAGGTCAGTATCAAAGGCATTTGTGTGATGTAACATTGTGGTTATATCAGAGATCAATTACTTCAAGTTGCCCTGTTCCGCTCATTTTCAGGTTCATATTTGCATTTTGTGCCTCTCCTGTGACATGTCTCCGTGCTTTAATGTTCTAAATAAAGCTCTTTATTTTTCTCCTACTCCTATGATGCAGGCACCCTCTGTCTGAAACCAGAGTCCAGTCTGCTCTGATTGGTTAGCTGGCTGGCTCTGTAGTGATTGGGTCAACAGTTTAGACCTGTCCCACCCCATAACCATCACGTACAATGTGTTGGAGCGCTAGCAAATAGAGGCAAGAGTATTACATAGTGATTTCACTATGTTACAGAAGTAAACAAAGGATGCCAATGGAGGCGTTTCCATGCACAACAATCAAAGAGAAACTATGGACATTTTTTAAAGTTCTTCCTTGAGGATATCATTTTTTACTTTGAGTAATGAATATGACATTTTTCCCCTTAAAAATATGCCAAATCTTTAAATACTTTCCTACAAGTGTCAACAAAGTTCTTCATCATAATCTTCATCATCACTTCATCTTGGTCACCCAGCAGTGTTTTCAATCAGCTCCACCTGGTTCCCAAAGCTGGGCTGAGTCACACACAAACAAAAATCTTTCCACAACACACATGAAACGCATTGTGAGTGTACAGCACACACATGCAGACAGTACATCTGCACACACACACACACACACACACACACACACACACACACACACACACACACACACACACACACACACACACACACACACACACACACACACACACACACACACACACACACACACACACACACACACACACACACACACACACACACACACCCTCTCTCTCTGCGGATGTAATCACTTGGGTCGGTCTGCTCAGTGTCAGTTCCCAGACTGGTGAGGAAGCGTGGCTTTTAGCTGCCTCTGCTTTTAAAGCCTGTGTCTGTCTGTATTTCTATCTAACTTAGTAGACATTACTTTGCAAAAAATCCTCACAAATCACAGCTTGAGGAAACATATGGTTAGGATAAAAACAATTCACGGGATGTGCATAAGGCTTCCTAAATGTTCAGTGTGTGCCTCTTTTTATGCGTCATAGCCTCGGATGATGGCTGCATTCTTCATTAATCCGATAATGACTCAAAGGCTGCACAGAGCAGTGTTGTGAACCTTAATAAGATGTTTTTGTATGTTCTCTCACTTTCAGCATAATTACGGCGTACCAGTTCCTGCATGCCGAGCGAACACGGCCAGCATGTGCATGTGTCAGTCCCATTAAAGTCCCAAAGTGTTGCATCATTTAGGATCCTTTCTGTTTAAAATATCCCAAGCGAATAAACGAAATGTCAAGCTTGAGCTAAAACATGCTCATGCGCTCATCAAGGGCATTTTTTTTACATCTCCAAATCTTGAAAGCAAGGAAAATTAAGAGACGATTTGTCTCAGCCAATATCAAAAGGCCATTCAGTGCCGTAGCCATTACCCATAAGCTCTCTATTGTGGACGGAGACGCTCCCTGTCACAAGACTCCAGTCCACTGGCACCATCCTCAGAACCACCATCCTGCTCCCAAGCCATTGATGAATGCATCAGATTCATAGATGTAACATAAAACGCCATGACATACCAACTCGTGGCATGTTGGAGAGATTCTCTGAATGTGTGTGTGTGTGTGATAAAAAGTGAGTTGCAGTATACTTTCACAAAACTACAGGAAGTCTCGTTGACAAAACAACTCAACATTTCTCTGCCTTTGGCGATAAAACTGTATATATCAGACCTACAACTAACACTACAGCATCCAACAAGTGCACAAATATATTCTGTTGTTGCCACTGCTATTGTTTAATTCATTTAAAACTACACAGGGTCATGTAAGGTGTGAAAACAGGAATGCAGATTCACCATCAACATGTTAACTGAAACGTTAGGAGCGTGCTCTTGGCTGTTGAGCTGCGATGATCATCGGGGATCTACCTTTCCAGATCTTTGGAGAGGTCAGGACCATGATGCATTGCAAATCATGAAGTTATGTAAGAGAGCAGTTGGAGGCAAATGGCTCAGCGACTAGTAAGCTATCGCATACAAATAATCAAACTTTTGGAAACCTGTTAAGTTGAAGGAATAATGATTATTTTGACTTTTGCTCGTCCTCGTACTCCTTAGTGTACGTGTTTTTTTTGTTAAAATACATTTCATTTTTTTGTATTTACTTGTTGAATAATATACATAAAAATTCCTACAGATCTCTAATTGTGTGATATCTCTTAATTAGATTTTTCTTTTGTGAAAGGAGAGCTTAAACAACATTTTTGACAATGAGACACGCAGCCCAATCACCCTGGACAAATCCTCCTGCCTCCCCCCCCTCATAAAGGTCTCTTTCTCTGCCCTCTGGAGTGACAAGGCCACTCCAGCACCTCTCTCCTCCAGCAGCACTTGTTGGACTCCTTCAACCCATTCCTGAAAAAGAAAAGCCCCAGTCTTTCATTCGAACAAGTTTAGGTCTTCCTCCTCCCCCTCCTCCTCTGCTCCCCCCTTCCCATACTCCATTTGGCGGTGACAATCCGGTCATTATACAATCTTCACCCCGTCTGCAACCCCCCCCCTACCTCAGCCCACACTTCTGCGCTGCCCTCTCCTCTCACCCCTCCCCTTTCGCCCAGCCACTATGAGCTATATTACTTTGACCCCGGCCCATCAATCTGCTTCAATTGGATAATGATCTGTAATCACGTTCTTTCAGGGGAGTCTATAAAACGAGCCGGGGCCTCAGCACCCCCCCCTGAGAGGGCTCCTTCTGTTCCCCAGCCCCCCCACACATTTGATCCAAGCGCTTCTCCTTTCAGCTTTCAGGCCCCCACTAAATACCCTCGCACATGGGCAGCCGCTGCAGTCTTGTAAAGGGAGCGGAGGAGGGTGGGGGCTCCGCTGTTGATTTTTCATGGCCCCCCGCTCCAATGGAAAGGGGGCTAAGAGGGACAAGGTGGAGCCCAGCAGGAGGGAGCAGGGGGACACAGGAGGAGGAGAAGGAAGGAGAAGGGGTGTGCTAAGACCCCCCGCCCCTCACATTAAAGCTGACCCTCCATTAGGTTGTTTTGTACGACAGGCTTGTAATCGATAGAGCCTTATAACTGAACAGGAGGAGCGGCAAGGGGTGGGGTAGGACGGCGTCGGGGTGAGTGTGGGGGCAGCGGGGGCGCGTCAAGGGTGTCAAGGAAATAGTAAGAGGAGAGGGATAAAGAGAGAGATTAGGATAAGGTTGATGGACAGGGAGAAAGAGGCAATGAATGAATAAGTAAATGAATGGAAGGAGAATTAAGCCGCGAGCTTCACCTCTTCCCACCCTGTCTTAGGCTCGGCTAAATTAGGTCTGAAGACAAATATAATCCGAACATGGGAACAAAAATCTAAAATCATAATCCTGCTTGCAGATAAAAATCAAGAGTAAAAACTAATAACAATCCAGTTCCGCGTTTCACTCTCAGTCTTTCCGCCGTCTTTCCTCCTCGGTTTGTTTGGAGAGGGAAATGACTTAATGTGTGTAACTGTATGAGATCTTAAGTGGTGTTATCACATGTGGAGATAAGATCTGAGAGGGGGGGGGGCAGCACAAGGGGCCTGTTTTCACAGCATATTGCACATTTCCAAGTTAAAACTGACCTGGCGCGCCACCTCGGCTAACAGTTATCAATTGTTCATTGGGGCTTCCATTGTGACGGTCGGCGGGGCAAGCTGCGTCTCCCTTCGTGTAAAACACACGTGCATCACAGTTCAGGAGGCGAGTGGAGCAGCTTGACCGCAATTTAAAACGCCATCACTTCAGCGGGGGCTTTTGTGTAATCTCTTCTGCGCTCTTGAATATACATAAAAAGGCTGTAGAGTTTTTAAGGGCCATACAATAAATTGATGAATGGTTTATTTTCTCTCTCAATCTCTCTCTGGCTCTATGAAGTGAGGGGCCCGTCTTGTATATCATTATTCCCCCCTCCACCCATTCTCTAGCAAGTTTAGGGCTCTTACATGTGGAGCATATGCCTTTTGAAAGGGTGGCACCACGCAAGGCAGGCACAGATGGAGTCACCCTCCCTGTCAATGGGCGGACAATGGGAAATGGAAATGAAAGTTAAAGGGGTGCATCCATCCCCATTTAGCCCACACAAAAGGCGCTTGTAGGAGGCAGGGCATGAGGGACCGAGGGAGGGGAGGGGTGGAGGAACATGTCCCGGGCCAGTAGAGTCCATCCTCAGCTGGCCTCTCCATCACCGAGGTGATAGAGACATGCTGCCACGGCGCTAGACACCCCAGCATCGTTACTTTTAAAGTCCCTGTCGCAGCGCCTGATGAACGGGGCCCGGTGATAATTGAATTCTTGTATTTGTTTTTAACGCCTGGCCACAAAGCGCAATTTGTCACCTAAAATTGCGTCTAACACTTTACAGCGTTAAATAAAAATGTAGCAAAGTGCGCCTCAGCTGGCCTTTCTCCATTTCCTGAAGGAGAGGGGAAATGCTGACATGGCGACTTGAGACTGAACACAAGTTGAATGCATATAAACCTTAACATTTACAGCAAATGGTTACTTTGGTGGATTTATAAGATACCTCAGGAGAAGGTGGAGCTGATTCATTGACCGTTTTTATTCTGGGATTGTCTTTGCCGCACTTATCAAATGACCCGTTTTGATACTAATAAATAATGATTTTCCTGCCTAACAAAAATAACTTTGTCATTGTTGTTGATGCTGTATTAAACTACTACAGTGTTGACACCCGTTTGTTTATCATACATGATATCCATGACGACCAATTAGTAAATAAGGCAGGGTTAATAGAGGAAGTAAAATGAAGCAGAGGAGGAAGTGGTGAGCCGTCCATCCTGTTGTTGTGGTGGATGCTTGCTTTGAACGCAGCTCTGATGTGACCTATAAAACAGTGTGTGTTGTTTTAAGAGACAGTGATTTCACTCTCATTAAAGATAACTACACTCTACTGTACGCAAGTGCACCACACCTCCGCTGTTAATGGGACAGTTCTCCACATGGAGGCTCATGTTTCCATGTAAGGAGTAAATAAACCTCACTAAAGTTATTAAATGTTTTAATTAAAAATAAGTCAATATTCGTTATTTGTTGTTGATCAGAATTACACTATATGAAGACCATCATTCATAATGAGAATATTTCATCTATCCCTGGGGAAATTGGGTTTTCTGAAGGTTGCTCCATTTCATATAAAATACATAAATAAAAAATAGAATAGAATGTATCCAAAAATATGTCGTTAAAGTAAGTTCAATAAAGAGATTAGATACAATAAATAAATATATTTTTACAAGTAATTTGTCCAATAAAGAAATACAATAAAATCAAATATTTATAAAAACATTAGAAGTCAATTGTGCACTTTGTACTACAATATGAAACTATTATATAACAAACATACAGTGGAGTATTATTATTATTAATAAGATATGAATGCTAGATGCACAGTTTAAAACATATTGGCTACTGATATCTATGTATAAATGACTAAGTACAATGTTAATAGAAAATGGTGTACTGAATACTGCATGAAAAAAATTACCTCATAGTCAATAATCAAGTTTTCCCACTGCATAATGAAATGTATCCGTATTTGAAGTGCTACAGTAAAACCCTTTGTTACCATCCTGTCTGCAAATATTTTGGTTTAGTGTTCCCCTCTTCCCATTGTCTGAAGGCAACTCTCCATGTGATGTGTCTTAATGACAATAATCCTTCATTTGATCTGTTTGTGTCTTGCAGGGCTGCTGACAGTGGGGTGTTGGCGTCTGGGAATCCTGAAAGATGGCAGGCCATAATGAACCTCGGCCCGACCTTTGACCTCCCACCCCCGACACCATCACCAGCTGAGGGCTTCCACAGAGGGCCTGCTTGTGTGGTAGGGCGCACACACAGACACATTCACACTTCCCTCCCACGATCACTAACACAAAGGCATTATAGATTTAATTATTTATAATTACAAACACAATACTGTTGCAAGGGATGCCACTTTTCACTTTTATCACAAATGAACATCTCCTAACTGTCTTTGAGTGTCTCCAAATACTGAAACATTTGACTGCGGGTTTTATCTGTGTGCTGGTTTTAGAATGCAGAGTTCTTCCAGAGATGGTTCACCTCAGACAGCCTTCTGTGCTGTGGCGTAGGTAGGGGCTCCACACAGCTGCTGAAGCGTAATACCCTCTGACATTTCTGTGCTGTCAAGTCTACCATATCTCCAATGCATGAATAACTCATGACTCCAAGTGTGGTATCCGCTGTCTATGCCTCAAATGCAATATTTGTTTCCACTTTCTGTCTCTCTTTTTTAAATCTCATTTGCAACTGGATATATTCATAATATAAACACAACTCTGGTCAAGTAATATTTCATTCTGCTATAAATACAACTCCAAAAATGTACATGCCGAACGAGGAAGTATTGGAATAATTTCCTGGTAAATACTATTCATTTATTTAAATTAAGCAAATAGATTAGATAGATAGATAATATTGAATTTATATGATAGCAAAAGTAAAGGGCTTTTTTGTATACAAGTCAATATTCCCATGCAGTTGCTAATTATTTATTTAGCAGTATTCTATAGATGTAAGGAATTTATTTTAGATGATTAGGGCAATTTTGTGTAAATATTCCCAGAAATGTCCCATATCTTGTGAAAATAACACGAAATACATAGAATACATGCATACGACATCTCAGTTTTGATCTTTATGAGCCTGCTACAGTAGCTGTGTCTTGCATCACCACAAGCCTGGACAACAAAAGGATGCAGTATTCCTCTCTCATTATTCTTCAGCTTTTCTCATACTGACCACATTCTCTCTGTTGGAAACATCTGCAGCTACACAGGGCTTATTTACAATGCACAATGTACAAATGAGGCCCCGTGTTCACCGTACAGCCAGCGTCCCAAACAAGTGCCCTCCTTAGCCTCACTCCAGCTGCCCTTAACTCTCCTGCAGAATATGCACCCGATTATAATAAGGCCGTTCTGTGAAGCAGACTGACCACAGCACATCCAGAAGGACCTTATAATTGTATGTTGTGTTTACACGTGCATCTGTGTGAGTGCACTTGTGTCTTCCACCTCATTGATCCCCGCAGACATTTCCGGAGCACGAGTAAACATCCAGCGTAAGCCGCTAGACTTCACCCCGTATGGACAGCGTGAAGGATCAGCCTTGGCTGTTAAACGGTCAGCATGTGATTAGTTTAATAGCCTGACAATGATTGCTCCGGTGCCTGGATATAAATTACAAAACATAACGAGACTTTGGTGCTTATTGTAATGGGCCTCCTTAGTAAGAGCAACAGATGTAGTCACCAATACTGGACGCCAACGTTTTCAATTGCTTTTTGCATCCGTTATTTTCCAAAAATGTGATATTGCTCCTCAAATATTCAAATATGTTATTTTAGGGACACCATTTACACATCCAAAAAGGACTATACCTTCTTTTTTGTGTGTATCTTCCTGAGAATCAATATTTTCTGCAAAATCTGGCATTTCTCTGAATATGTTGAAAAAGACCACTTTTCGTCCCAATCTGGCTTGTTTTGTTTGTATCAAGGGAATAACACTGAAACACTGAGAACACAAAGACAATAATTGACTAATTGATCCAACTTGTCAAGGATCCAGCCCGCCTCCTCTCCATGACTAACCAATCAATCCAGGCTCTCGTCCGAAATGGCATGTCCCATAACAAATTACAGCTAATGAAATAACCATCAGAATGTCATTACATTGGCAGGCCCTCAGCATTATTACCCAGCATGGCGTGTGTGTGTGTGAGAGAGAGGTTATGAGAGTGTTCATAAACAGGCCTGGTCATGCTGTTATTATCCCGCATGCTATTTAACACCTGAGTCGCTCTGTGTAATTGACAGGCCTGATGAAGGCTCTCTCTGGTCGATCGGGATATGAAAATGGTGATTGTGATTGTGGCGTATTATTGGTTTTAAAATGCCGTACAGATTTTACATTTTCAAGGCAGAATTTGTTTTTAAAACTTGGATCCTTGTCTCCTGGAACTCACACTCACTTAGCTCGTTCCCATTTGTTTGCACCGAAAATCTAATTTAGCTCCGTCGTGTTTCATGTACTGCCGATGTCCCTCCGACAAGAGACCGCCGTGGCAGCTCGCGCTCTCCACGTGAGTCCAGCCATTCTTGTTCCGTTCCGAAGCCAAATCCATCGCTTTTTCTCCCATCGCCTTCCTCTTCCATCTCCTCCTCCACCACCTCTCCTACCATTCCAGAGCTGACGGCAGATGGTGTTTTAATAAAGTCCAGTAGGAATAGGACTGTGAGTAAACAATGCAGCACATGCCAACTCAGTAATTGCTGGGCACTATTACAACCCCTGTGTCTGGCAAGGGAGGGAAGGATGAGAGGATGCAAAAAGAGGATGAGGACAAATCAGGGAATGAGAAAATAAGAGGACGAGGATAAACCAGAAAAGGAAAAAAGCAAGAGATGGAGGGGAAAGAAGGGGCTATGGAAGGGGCGGGCAGCATACACACCTAGCAGCTGGAGCCAGAAAAGCGCAGCTGGTGAAGGTGCAGGGAGGCCACAGGGAGGGGGGGCTGGTGGAGGCTGTGCTGGGCTGGTGGAGGCCAGCGGCTGCAGTCCTGGGCCTTCAGCCTCCAGGCTGTGGGCTCCCAGCCCAGTCTCTGAATCCCAGGCCCTGCTCTGCGGTCTCCACTGCTGACACAGGGCCAATGCAGTCCCCTGTCCAACCCCCAGTCAATGGTCAGACACATTCTGGAGGAGTGAACTCAAGCGAGACCAAAGTTAAAGCTCCCGTTCCATGCAGCTCTAATGTCTGTCCTTGCTGTAGAGCAGAATTTAATATGAAAAGGATGACTGCAATAATACCTTAAAGGGTACGCTCAGACTTCATCAGCTAGATGGCTTTACACTGATTATAGTCTTTTTTTATTCATTTAATTTACCCTAAACCTTCAAAAGCAACTCCCATATCCAAAACCTAAATAAAAGGTAGTATGTTGCATAAACACAAAATCCTTCCACATGCCCGACTTGCTATCTGATCCCTCTTCATCGAGCCTTCATCACATACGAAAAACGGTCCTTACAAGTCTGCAGAGAGTTTTCCCATGATGCTCCATTATGCTTATCGCCTCCAGCGGTGTCAATCAGAAACCATCTCTCCACAAGTCTGACAGCTCGGCTACCTTACGTCACACACCTGTGTGGCTCAGGTATTCCAAAAGAAAAGTATGTGAAGCGATAGATTACCAAGAAGTCCAAGCAAACGCATGGCACCTCAAAACAAAACCCTTAAATGAATCTTAAAGTTGGCGTGTTTCACTTATACCTAAGGGACTTTAACAAGAGTCAGCCCCCCCCCCCCGAACAGAAAAGGTAGAACAAGGTAATAAAACAATAATATTTCACTTTTGCATGCGTAAAAGTTGATGAAAGACCTCCCACAGCTATATAGTTAGTGGTCTCATCAGAGACAATTAAGGGAAATTACTTTTATTTTAAAGCTGAGGTTAAATGACCAGTCTCCTTAACCTTGAAGTTCACCGTCCGCATGAATATTGAATGATTCTTAACCTTCTGTTCTAATGCTAATTGAAGCGGAGGGGGGATATTACATATTTGTAATTAGGGGCTGTTGGATAGGGCTTAAGCTCTGAGCCTCATTAGCTTAATCATGAGGACTCTATCAATTATGCAGGTGGAGGTATGGTGGTGATTTCAGAAACATTCTGCTCTGTTAGAAAACTTTCCCCCCCCTGGAGTCATTACATTGACGAATACCTCTTGGACCTTGTCATTAATTCGAATCCCATTGAGGGCACATTTGACCCTGCACATACGAATATATATAATCGTGTTTGCAGCGTCTTCCAAGAAATCGTCCGCGTTATATGAAGCTAATCCATATGGAAGCTAACACAAACACAATGCCCGAGGACATCACCCAAATACAACTTCAAACGGCTTCTTGACAGGAAACTGATGAGCACAAACAAGACTTCGTGTCGAAACACAACTTCTCCCTTACGACATCTTGAACTTATGTCCAACCAAGTCTTCTCACATACTTTCAGGCCTTGGAAAATTTGCCTTTTACCCCTGAAGGCAGAGACACAGAAAGAGTGAAAGACAGCGAACTCGGCAGCTCAGAGAGAGTGAAATATGAGCTAACGCTCGCTAGCTCCTGCAACAAGATGTCTTCACCGTAAGGACACTCCCAACGGACTTGCCATATTTGTTTGAGTGGTTATACACAACCACACAGCACTCCTATCCTGCACTCCAAACTTCTGTCAAGCCTTACCTCCGACATCTTCCTTACCTCCAGTTTGCCAGCAGGTTTGGGTTCAGACCATTAATCTTGAGCAAGAAAGCGGGAGAGGAGATGGAGGAAGGGAATTCGCGGGAGGTTGGAGAGGTTGGAAATTGGGTCAGAGGACTCGGACCGAAGCGAAGGCAGCTGCCCCTTCAGCACCTCGTGTTTCTCCAGAATCCTCCACATCGCCCTCGCCTCCTCTACGAGGGGTGGAGGTGACAGTTGGTGAGGGACCTTGGAGAGATCTGCAGTTTGGCTCTGGCTTTACTGTACCAGCCAGGGCCTGCATGCAAAAATGTTTCCAAGAATAGGAACGCTGCTTCGGAGAGCTTTCTTTTGGCAAGAGCTTTGAACTCAAGAGGTTGAAATGGTCTCAGTTGTACACTGCTATTCTAAGATAGTGTATGTCATGCTTACGTACTGACATACTTGGGCCTTCTTAATCCCAAATGACACAGAGGAAAAAATGCTGTATTTCCACTTGCTTGGACCTGCTTACATTTAAATGGCATACTGTATAGTCTTCATTTGAACATTAGTATTCAGATAGTCCGGATACTTTTTAATATAATGTACCCAACTTGTGGGAAATCTATAATTTAAGTTTATAGCTTTGTAGTATTTTTTAGAACAAACATAACATTTGAACTCTTTATTGCCATTGTATTGAGCAAATTGCTTACATTAGTGAAGAGTGACTTTACCCTGATAATACACTTCCTCTTATTCTCCAAATGAACTCATATACCACTCTATCTTTCACCACAGAGAAGCGGTGTTTCCACGTCAAAGGGGATGGAAAATATATAGCCATAAATGTGTTAAAATATTGCTTTTACAGCCCATCTATCACAGCGCAATTTCATGGGTCGCCTTTTTAAAAATTAATTTCATTCTTTGACCTGTTACGAGTGGAAGCGCCAACATGGGTAGGCTTTGAGTTAAATTGCAATTGTGACTTCATGGATCACATTTTCAATTACTTCCGAAACACTGCGTGGTGCGTGAGAACGAGGGAGAGAATAAATCATGAAGGCAGGAACAACAACTTTATTTACCGGGACAAGTGGTATGGAAAAGTGAGATTTAATGAGCTATGTTCAACGGCAAGAAGGTAATGGAGTACAAGCAGGAGTCTCCGACAGACAATGACTGGCTGTCGATTGACTGCACACTGTCATGTTGTGGCTTCAGTTCAATAATGCCACAGCAGAAAAACACTTTCACCCATTTAATGCTGGGTTTTTGATCCTGTTGGATTTTGGATGAAGCTGCGTGTATTGTAGAAACAAAAGAATATAGCTATACAGTGTCTGGATAAACAAATATAGCATATCATATTTAATTTTACCGTAAACAGTGAGCTGTAAGAATATCCCACGTCCCTTCGTCTTGATCAAAACATTTTTTTTTTGTATGAACAGACTTGTTTATGTCTTCCTACTATGTGTCTAAGCAAGACAATTGTGTTTTTATTAAATCCAGATGGACACAGACCTTTTTATTTCCTGACTTGGTCAACAGGACATACCTTGATTTATTGTGGATTAGAGTCAGTGGGGGGCATGATGTCCCGGTTCTAAGATTAATAGTAAATATTAGCAATAGTAGAGACAAAGATTGTTTTCTCAAGGATTAGGAGGATGTATAGTTACCCTGGATTGTCATGAGGTAAAGCCACTTACATTTCAATTATAGAGGCTTTAGTTTGGAAAATGGCCCCATTAAGGCTGTGAGTTTTAAGCTTTTCCTCTACAGATATCATATTTGAGATTACCCTCAAGGCATTTCTGTGTAATTAAATGCGAAACAGTGATAATTATTTGGTATATATAAGCTGAAGTAACAAAAACACAACGTTGAAAGCAGACAGAGACAGTAGTCATAATAATAATAATAATAATGCATTTTATTTATGGGCGCCTTTCAAAGCTCTCAAGGACACCTTACAGAGCATAATTAAAACCAAGCAACAAAGAAGATCACACAGTAATACAAGACTTAAAAACAAAGACTTAAAAACTGTACTGTGTTTTATTACCTATCTGACCCAATACCAAATCAGCAGTTAGATACAAGTTACTTCAGAGGTTGATTTTGTCGAAGTTAAAGGATAAAGAAAGACAAGGATTCCACCAATACGAGATCAGAGTTGCGTCGTATAATTACAGGGCTCAATCACTGAGGTAAGCCGTAAAGCTGATGTTGACTTACCGCACAACCTTTCAACTGCTTAATTCCCGCTCTGCTTTGGGAAGAGGTGAAAACGTAGCCGCCTTTCTCCTCAGGGTGAACTGTCTTCACAGGAATTAGAGAAGCAAAAGGAAGAAAAGTCGCTCAGTGATAGATATGAGAGCGCATCTAGATCCCTTCATGGCATGTCAACCACATCCTGGGGTGAAGAAGACACAATGAATAATCAAGTGGGAGGGAGAGCAACTTTGCAATGACCAAAATAAATATCGATATTCAAAAACAACTTTATTCATATATGTTTTTCATCAATTCAAATAAAACATTTTGTATTCAACATGCAAGGCCTTGAGGGGTTATTTCATTGCATCACTCAAGTGCCATTTACAATGTCCACACTTTCTAATTTTGCTTTTAACTGCCTCCCTTAACACCTGTGACAAACCATTTGAACTATTAGCTTTTCCAAAATGTCTCTATATTTTAAGCATAATGAGTAATGGCTTTCATTTAAATAATTATTACCTAAAATAGAAGCTCAGTGTTTTGGAAACAACTCCTCAGTTGTCCCTCCACCATGTTTTGTCATTGGCTGTTGTCAATGCCAACCAAGCTACATACGAGCTCAGAGCCTCTGCCATATGGATGTAATTTCACCGGGATGATTTTTTTTCTTACCGCAAATCAAATAAAAAGATTCAGCTTTGAGGGTAGAAAATAAACCCAGAACTGATCTGCATTACGCCGAAACAAACAAGAGTGAAGTAAGAAAACGAGGGAGACAAAATCTGAATGTAAGGGTTGTGGAGCTATACACATTTCCTTTGATTACAAGGTATTAGTGTCATCCATGGGCCCATTGGCAGGAAACGCTGGGCTGTTCCCCACATTGGAACAAACACAAACGTCAATGTCTATTAATTCAGTTATAATCATATTTGAATGGATCTCCACTGCTCTGCCATATCTGTCTTTCTACCTGCAGTTTTGACTGAGAGCTCTCATTGGGAAACCACACAACTGGATTGTGTTTGTTGAACATATGTGAGGAAGTTTTTTACATTAACAAGATCCGGAATCGATAGGGCTGATAATGACGAGGGATCATAAAGTACACGATAGCATTTTAAAACACTGGGAGCAGTTTGACGTTAAAGTGTATGTAATCATCTCAGCCAAAACCAAGTAGCATTTGACTAAATCTCTTTAATGATTATATATGGAGGTGTTGCTTGGGGTCTACATATCTTCTTCTTGGCTGTATATGTTTGTGTCTTTTTCATCAATCATGGTATGTCTTTGAAGCTATTCAATACAGAGCATACCCTATACCCTATGCTGGAAAGCATAAAGAGACATAATGTAAAGATCTGTTCTGAATTTTTTTTCACCTTCACCTTTTTTAAAATGTAATACACAAACATTCACAGGGAAAATAATAATAATAGATTTAGAACATTTATTTTAGAAGAAAATCAAGTTAAACATTAGTCTTGAATGGACTTGACCAATGGCAATGTTGGCTCCCCAAGCCATCCACACTCAAAATTGCAATATTTCTCAATTAAACTTTAGAAATCTATTTTTTTCATTTGGTTTTGAAAAAAAAAGAAGCTTATGTCAGTTCTAAATTTAGCCAAAAATTCTACTTTTGTGAAATGATCTTGCTAACCCTAATCCTATGCTTTCTGTGAAAAATCCTGACTTCATAGAAACAATTCTTAGATTTTACAATTAATACAGCGCATCAACTTTACCAATGTTTTCTGTTCAAATCTTTGTTGAACTTGTGGCTCAGTGTAACCCCTTACATAACTCTAGCCTTCTGTAACTGGTCTGATTGAGACTCACCAGGTTGTCAGAGGTCTCTTTGGATTTTGGCATTAATGTCCACTTCTATCCCAGGATCCTGTGGAGACAGACGAATAGGAGGGCAGAGGACTCATTTGAGACATTGTTTCCATGTATTATGAGGAAAAGGCACATGTGTCTTTCGTTATCTTTTCGACAGTCTGTTGCATTGACCTTTTGCAGCCTGATGCTCTGAACCATCATACTCTTCTCTTACATTACACCAGGGACAGCATAAGGAAAAGAAAAAACCGCTTCAGAGCTGAGTGTCAGAGTTGATTCAGGAGGGCCATTTTTCAGTTATGACAAAATACCGCTTTGCAAAATGGAGACCATGGGTGCAGTCAATAAATGTCCTTCAGCATTGTTGACAAATCATTTGAGTGGTGGCACGCGATGCCACAGAGGCATTTCTGAAGCACTGCAGCGTAGCCTCTGTGTAGCCTCCCACTGCCATCTATCCTCCCAATTAATCAGACTTATCTTCACCTCCATCACTGCTGTCAGTCACACTGCTTTCACTGGAGTGAGTGAGTGTGTGTGTGTGTGTGTGTGTGTGTGTGTGTGTGTGTGTGTGTGTGTGTGTGTGTGTGTGTGTGTGTGTGTGTGTGTGTGTGTGTGTGTGTGTGTGTGTGTGTGTGTGTGTGTGTGTGTGTGTGTGTGTGTGTGTGTGTGTGTGTGTGTGTGTGTGTGTGTGTGTGTGTGTGTGTGTGTGTGTGTGTGTGTGTGTGTGTGTGTGTAGACCGTGGAATGAGAGTTATAGAGCATGCTTCTATGAGCTCATGCACATCTGTGTGCAGGGCCAGTGTGGTGTGTGTGTGTGTGTGTGTGTGTGCAAGGCCAATGTGGTGTGTGTGCAGGCAAGCGAAGCGTTAAACATCTGTCTCAGCTCCATCCACACAGACAGACTGAGAAGGGAAGTTTGTTCTGCTCTTACTAAGACAAAATGTTTATAACTGTGTCACTCAGTGTCCTTACAGTCATGCAAAAGGCCCAATCTGTGTGTTATTTTTGTGACATGCAAACAAACAGCAAAAACTAAAGTTATGTAACATTTAGAATTAAATTCTGTTTCAGTAAATGTAAGAATCGTACAACATTAGTATGATTTAAAAGTAGAAGCCAGGTTAAACACAGTGTGTATTGAGTTAGAAAAACATTTCTCAGTTAATTGAGGAAATTGAGAATTGTAAAACAGAAAAAAAAAAAAAAATGAGGTTATTTTAAATTCTAATAGGCTTAATTGTTGGGTTGCATTTTGTTCCTATGATGAACATAACTAACGGATAATTAAAAAACCAAGAAGCAATACAAATAGGAAATTCTCTCCTTTTAAATTAAAATTAAACATAAGTTTTCTTTGGTAAAGGTTAAAATAAAACTGTGGATTCAAACTTTTTCACATGCACACCAAAACAAACCCAGTCCATGATGCATATCTGGATGTGAAAAGAAGTCATTTTCACATTAAAACCAAGTGAAATAAAGCACAAAGCAACTGTCTGATCAGTACATTTGACATTTATTCTGCAGAAACCGCCATGGGACACTTCGCTCATTCTGACAGTGTTATGGAATCTTTTATTTTGATAATCCTTGTATTGGGTATACCTGTCAGAGCGCACTGTAGAGGAACCACGGAGCCCCCTCAATCGCTCAGCTAAATCTCCCTGTCTACACAACATTGGCCCTGTGATAAGAAGGTGACACTGTCACTCCAGCCCCCACACACACACACACACACACACACACACACACACACACACACACACACACACACACACACACACACACACACACACACACACACACACACACACACACACACACACACACACACACACACACACACACACACAGCCTGATCACATAAGTACACACGCAAACAGCCTCGGAGGCGTGCAGTGTGCATAGGCGTTCAGCATCATGCTAATTTTCATTGTTGTGATAAAAATAAGCAGGTCTGGGGAGCCGAATCTGAAGGCCCGAGGGTCACGGCGTGCTCGACTGACAACGGGGGGGGGGGGGGGGGGAGTGGGGTGCGGCGGGGGCTCAGACTGAATTACCTTGATCCAGCACGACAGCTTCACATCACTGTCACCAGCCTGTTTGGAAGGGGCTTGATGGGGCTGCGGTGCTAAGTTAGAGTAAGCCGACTGCGATGGATGTGTGTTGACAGTGTACTGTATTCAAGGGCACATTGAAATGAGCGGGGAAATAGGGGGGAAAGTTTGCTAAGCCATGTGTGCCATAATTATCCCGGGCTGTCCTCCTGCCTCTTATCTGCTGGCTGGTGGTGATTGTCAGATGAGTGAGGAATCGACTGTGACATTATCTCCATCTCACAATAGCCTCTAAATCTCACAGAAGGTGCTATGTCGGAGACATTTCTGTAAAACTCCTCTGCATGGGACTTAATACGCTTGCTATAGCATTATAATGACATTAAATCATTGTTTTCTAACATTATAAAAACTAATATCTCAATTAAATATTTGGTATTTTACTTGTGTTATCTGTTCAGTTGCATCATTATGCTGACAGGTGTACTTTACATTTGGAGATATTATTCATATAACTATTATAATATCCTTTGTTTCAATGTAATAATCAAAGTATACATTTTTGTGCACATTTCTTATTAAATAGGACCAACATATTAAACATATACATGCTTATCAATAAAAAAAAAAATCACGTTTGAAGCTCTTACTCCTGACTCGAGGTGTTTTACTTCACAGGTGAGGTGCCACGCTCGAGCACTAGGTGGTGCTTGAACACAGCACTCACACACACAACTACACACACACACACACCTTTTTTCCTTCCCTTACACACACTATCATCAACACCCATTCTATTCACTCCAAGAGAACAACAAAACACCCCCACCCCCTGCCCTTACACACAAGCGCACGCACACACATACAGACACACACAAAGCAGGCGAAAACATGCACGGCTCCACTTACAGACCTCTTCTCTGTTCATTTGATATTCATCAGCTTCTCTTTCACCCCTCCTCTCCTTCACACACACACAATCACACACACAGATACCCGTCTCTGTACCTTACTCATCAAGTCTCAGCTACACGTGTCTAAAGCTATGATATCCCTCTAATCATCTGCCCCTTTCTCCGCTTTCTCCTTTCACAACCACTAGCCAGGGGTTGGTAGCATGCTTAGTGTTTCAGGGGCAGGCGACCAGTTGCAACACAATACCTGTGAAAGCAGACACACACAAACACGGACACACACACGGTTTATTCCCAAAAATGCCTAAATTGTATTTGGGTCAAATGTTTGGACAACCTACAGTATTAGATATGTGTATTTTGCCGTTGTGTGTTTTTGTGTGTGAATAGATACAACATGTGCTGATTTCTAAGCATTAAAGTAGAATCCTCATCTTGTACTGTTTTAGTGAAGTGGGACATTTTCAGTAAAAAATTCTTATAATACTAATAAAGATTAAAGTGAAGGGATATCTTGATTAACCATCGTTATTATGTATTATAATATAATAATCACGATAACTTAATTTGTACAGAACCTTTCCTGCATGGATAAAGTCAATAAATAAAATAAATATGTATCTAATTGTATTTAAAAAAAGGTAGAAAGGTCTAAATGCCATACAATGTGTGCATATATGTTTGGTGCTTGTAGCAGCAGTGTGATCATTGTACCAAGAGGACTGCAGTCCCTGTGTGGCCTCTTTCTCATGCTAACCAGCCAGTGTTTAGTGCCGTGTGTTGTCTGAACCAGGGGCTACATGGGGTCTGTGCATGTGTGCATGTAGTATGTTTTCAGCGCACACATCTGCACGTGTGTGTTTGCTCCACATGGCCGTGTCCTGTGTGTGCATGTCGGTGGGGCAGCTGCGTGAGCATTCCTGTTGACGTTAAGCAGCTAAACAGTACCAGCTTGCTGGGCTCTTAACCTCCCCTCTCAGAGAGAAGACCTAATGAAGTCCTGAAAGGCTTCCTGACTCCCTCATCTGGCTTTGTTTAGGCCCTGCTCTCCCTCCCTCTGCTTGAGGAAAGCCATTAGCCCATTGAGAAGACAGTCAAACAGGCCCTGGAAGAGAGACCTGCACTGTTGGAAACTAATAGGTTGCTTCAAGGACCTTCTAGGGACTAGAAGAGTGTTTATAAGGTGCCTGTGAGGACCTTAGGGCCCTTTACATATATTCTTAAAGGTTTTAAACTACATGTATTTCTATTATAGTCACATTTCTACTTCGTCATTATGCATGTGTTCCTCATCTTTTAATCATGTTGGAAATATACAAATGCCTACATGATAGTTTATACATATATTTATTGATACAATGAATCATAGAGTTTATTCTAATCACATTTGGGCAAACAAGACCACAAAGCAAATTATCTTTTGAGACACGAGGATTTATGCCAACTATGAAAAGCCAGTTAAAAATGTGAAGATGTCAACTTTATTGATCATAATTATTAATAAGAATTATTATAAGGTTCCATTTGAGTCGGATAACTTGCTCTGCGTTTTGCAATATAATAAAAGGCAATATTTTCAGTATCATCATGAAGTGAATCTTGAGAACTGTATTTGTTAAATCCCCTCAAGAACTGTATTTGTTACACTGTGTTCAAGGTGAGTATGTATTACAAATGGCCGATCCACCAGAAACAGGGATTACCAACATTTACCACCACGGTTGGCAGGAAGAGGGGCGGGGGGGAGAGAGCTATGGGCAGAGGTAGATAGATGGAGAGAATAAAACAAACTAGAGGGATCATTCTATCTTGCTGAGGAGACTTCCAGTCCCCCCTCTCCTCTTTGCACACATGTAATAGCACTTCATTTTAATTTTATAGCTTGTGTATACTCAATAGAGGAAAATTGTTTCTACGTGGTTATTCCAGTCTATTGAGAGCAAGGCAAGTGAAAAAAAGGAAAAGGGTGGGGGCACGGATGGCAAATAAAAAACTGCGGCAGTTAAAATTGAATTTGTATTCACCAGGAAGTGGGTTAACCCAGTTAAAAGTCAGGGAATCCAATAGCACGAGCTGATATGTGGTGTCGAGACAATCTCCTTTGGGGAGCTTAGGCACTTGGCTCATATGCTGCTTACCCGGGCTCATAGCATGTTTTCAGGTAATAATAATACATCAGATTGCTTAACGGCATATTTATGTAAGAACTCAGCGAGAGGAGGCATCTGGAGTGCCTTGGTGTTGTTCTTTGAAATCACCTCCTTCAGATATGTGCCACTCGCTGTTGTTATGTTTTCTCTTCCTTATCAGTTTTGCAGAGACGGAAAATTCTATTACAGAGCGTATTTGGTTTGTCACAGTCAGATGCCTTCTCTTCAGGTTGCGGGAATTTTTTTCCCCTAGATTTCTCTTTTTTTTTTTAAGAGACTGTATTCTCATCACCCCCCATCCTTCTCCTGCTAAAGACATGTTTTCATCAAAAAAAGGCAGAGAGTGGGAAAATGACAAATCTCTCGGTCTTTGTTATTGGAATATATTGACTGCCCTTGGTTCATTGACTTTTTATTACAGGAGGTAGCACAACCGTCAGCAAATAGGGAGAAATTTGTTTCAGCCATTTGCTTTGGAACATTTGAAGCTGATAATTTTTTGTACTCCATGAACGCAAGGTTTTTTTATGTGTGTCAGCAGCAGGCGTATTTTTGCTGTGTGGATTTGTGTGTAGGAGGTGCAGCTGTAAGCAGGGATGGTGGCTGCTACAATGAAAAGGAGGAAGAAGTGGAGACAGAGAACAGATAGATAGAGGGAGGAGGAGGAGGGGGACTCACAGAGACTAAGGCAGGGAGAGACAGCCAGACAGAGAGGTGGTTTCGGTCTACCAGGAACACACAGCTCTACCCGCCAGCAGTCTGTCAGTGGTGGTCCCCTCATCCAGTCTGCTGCAGCATCTGCCAGGGAGGCACCAGGCTGAGCGAGACCCAGATCCTTCCACGGCCCCATTTCAAGTCCAGAGCCCCATCAACTGACTCTTCCTCCAGGCCTCGCTGTCTTCTTCTGAGCTTCCCGCCCCATACCTCGCTGTCTTCACACCAAGCCGTGTTAGCAACCCTGACCCAGGACCCTCAGGCCTGTATCTATTCCCTGCACTCAGCCTCAGCCTCCGCTCCCTCCAGCCCCATCTTCTCCTATTCCTCTGTGTCAGGCCCAGTGTTAGCCTCTTCAGACCCCCCAAAGACAAATCTGTCCTCCGGGCTTTTCCCGTTCCATCATAAAGGACTGTATAGAAGTAATGAAGTCTATAAAGTCTATGGACCTAACCACAGAAGGTTTTTTTTGGCCTCGTCTAAATTTGACATTCTCATATAACAACACAGTTTCACATTTTAAGACATTCCTTTGAGATATTTTCCAAATTCAATGCATTTTAGTTTGGGTTAGGGTTGGAGTTAGGGTTAGGGTAAAAAAAAAATCTATTTTCGGTTTGAACTTCTTGGTGTCCCATCAGATACAGTACAAGCTTTAGTTATTCAGAGCTACTTTATCTGTTACTGATAGACCATAAAATAGTGAGAATGGTTAATTTGGAAGTTAAAAAGTGACATCACCTTGCAGGCACTCTGATGTGTGTTTCTGGCATATACTGTAAACTCAGCTTCATTTCAATTTCCCAACAACAAATAATTTCCTTACTGTAACAAAACGACAATACACTGTAACTGTAGATGCCTAAAAACAGCAACAAAACAAATACATCTCCTAGTATTTGCTTCCTCTTTCTCTACTTTGCATACTTTTCCATGCCCACCTCAAGAACTAATACCCTTTAACCTCTGACTAGACCTGTTCCTTTACCCCCTGCACGGCTCTCCGCCATTCCTGCCTGCTACCCCATCTCCATCCGCTCCCCATTACCCAGCCGTAGCCATTCTCCTCCAGCCCTATCCCCATTTAAAGCCCTTTCTCTTTCCCTGCTGGGGCTGGAGAGGGGCCGAAGCCACAGCATCTCCCCATCCGTTAGCCAGGAGCCAGAGATCCCAGCCAGAGATGCCATCTGATACAAGTCTATCATAATGAAGGTCCAGCATGGGGCTAAATGAGTTTCCACCTCAGCCGCGCGAGGGGCTAATGACAAAACAGCCTCCCTGTGCTCCTTGGCCTGCCGCTAGCTTTAATCAGGGCATATGGCACTTGCCTAAAATGCTTGGCTATGAGGAACAGAGGAGAGGATTTGGGAGGAAGTGTAGAGGAGACACAGAAAGGTCTCAGAAGAACATGGAAATGGAGACAAAGGGAATTTGGGAGTTTTAAAAGTTACAGTATGTCAAAAATAAAACTGTAAAACAGGCAGCATAGTGCGTTTACATTTAAGAGTCAATGAGAGGGATTTACGTATGTGTGGTTATTATTATTTAGGAACTACTCAAAGCTTCATTGGCAGGTATGTGTGGGCGCCGGAAACCACTAATAGCTTTTATAGATTTATATTAATTTGCGGGATTTAATGTGCCTTAAATGGCAGATGATCAACAAGGGGAAACAAAAGTGCATTAGTGCCCCAGTGGCATAAAAAAAGAGTGTGGAAGGGGGTGGGAGCTTAACAAATAGGCTACTCCATTTTCATAGCCCACTTTATGGCTTCCCCAACTTATCCAAATTAGCTTAAAGGATTGATAATTCTTCACTAATATAAAACTGTCACTGAGCCCCTAAACTGTGACTTGCCCCTTTTTTTAAGGTTTTGTCAAACACTAAATAGAGGGCTTGGAAATTAAATTGAAATCGCATAACAAGGCTTTCTTTTAATTTGATTAATTCTTTGTTGTTGTGTTAGATCCCCAGCGAAGACACCCATGACGTTTCGAGGTTATTTGTTCCACTGTCTAATGACAATTTTCTTGCACAATAACACCAGTTAAAGAGACGCCTCAGAGCAAATTTATTTTTCTCTGCCTTGAAATCACAGACAAGGCTAAGCCAAAGGGGGACTAATAAACCTCACCCTTAATTCCACAGTGAGGCTACTGCTGCGACTGCTCACACTAAAACTTCCTTACAGTCCTAATTGTATAGAGAGGGATGATCAAAACTTCATTTAGCCTCTTTGGCTTTGAGCTTGCAGGCGTTTGAGGCAACAGTCATTTCTTAAAACTAAAGAGGTATAAGGGACTTTATTGAACCGAGTGACTGATGACCTCTCACTTTCCAATCTCAAGGCCATTAAAGCTGCACAACATTTATTAGACGTAGCCGGAGATGTTTTCACACCTCAATGAGAAATCCTTAATCATTTCAAATAATCGTTCTCCGTGTACACAAAGCAAATCCTTCAACCCCAGCACAGAGAGAACTTGTTTGCTCTGAAAATGCATCAGGACACTTTGGTTTCACTGTAAGCTTTTGGCAGCGAAAAAACAGTCAGGCTGTCCTCAGCATGGGGAAAATGAACCTCTGAAACCCATGCTGACAGCTTTGGTCCCTACTGTTCCTGATTTCCACAACACCATAACCAGTCTTGGCAACCAACAAGCCCCCAGTACAAATTAGCCAGCCGTCAGCAGGGTGCAAGGATTGCTTTTCCATGACAGGAGAAAGATAGAGCGAGGCACAGTTTATCCAGGTGGAGGCCTTCACAGACAGTTTCTTGGACTTCACATCCAAGCTCCCAGTTGTTTCTTCCGCTTTCCTGTTCCTGCTCATATCTCTTCCTCAATCTGGTGCAATCCTTCCTTACTCCAAACATCGTCGCCCAGGTTTCCCCTCAGAGCGGGGTGATTGCTTGCAGCTGGGGTGCATTGAGAACATTTTAATATTATGCAGAAGATTAGAGCAAACTAACTACATTATTCTCCAATTACACTCATTTCATCCAACTGATGTCTTTATATCCTTCCCCTCGCCTCGATTAGCCTAATGTGAAAATGGAAGGGGGGAATGCGCTTAGGACTGTACCGATTGTTCCTCGGCTGCCTATTATTTCACTACGCCATTAAAAGGGAGGCGTCTTTTATAGTGACTGTAAATAAAACGATTAGGGGCACATCCAGCCGGGTGCTGGGGAAGATTTCATTTCAGGGATCTGCTTATCAACGTTCTTGGAAGGTTTGGAAGGATTGCGAGGGCCCTCCACATACGAGAAGCTACCTTCCCCCACCTCCGTGGCACAATAGCTCCCTGTATCTCTCTCCAGAGCCGCATTACAGTAGCAAATCTCACACTTGCTTTGCATCCTTGTCATCAAATAAATAAATCAATTACATTGCCGCACACATGCACGCCTTCTACCACAACACGAGTTAAAATCGTTTCGTCTCACATGCCCGTAAGCCTGCTTAATATCCCGCCGAGCCTGCCCAAATTATTAGAAAGTACACGAGTGACAATTGTTAGCCAATGTTGCAGATCCACACGGGTATGTTAATGCTACGTGGCTGAATGAGGAATAGAAAAAACCTCCATCACCTCATAAACCCCTCGCTGAGAAGGAAGCTTTTTTGAATTGTGGGTGCTCTACCCAAAGCAAACATCATGGAAGAAGATCTCAAATCAGAGAGATCCAACACTTTTATTATCGTATGTCTTTTTTTTCTATATATGCAACAAGTCCAGAAGCCATATTTAGAAGAATGGGGCAACTCCCGCAACAGTTCTTGTATTGCTTTGGCCTAAAAGACTAGAAACGTGATATATACTAACCGTCCGTCAGGAATGATTTTGCCTTCAGCACGATTAGGGTTTGAATTATGCCTGCAAATATTGCATGTTATAATAGACCTTAAGGAATACATTGAGTATATAGAAGATGTTTATGATAGGCCGTTGGAAATTGGCCAACCTTGTGAAACTCAAACTGCTGTTCTTGAAATCGGCTTTTCCAAGGATAACATAATAACCCATTTACTGGATTCATTTTTTGATTAGGAGATAGTTTTATCCAAACCACTTGTAAAACTTGTAAATGAATATAAATGCCGTATATTTATACAGTATTTGCTCATCATACATACAGTAAAGAACATTGTGAGGATGGACACACAACACTTCCTCTCTGTAGGTGGAGCTTATGGATTGTACAACACAACTTTGCATGCCCTCTAGACTTTTCTATTGTATACTATAAAAATACATGTCATTTCAATTAGCTTAGGTGTCAGAGACGAGTAAGCAAATATCAGTAACATTTTGCATCTTTACCACCATGTGGAAAAAATATTCCTGAAGTTCCTATAGTAGTGATATGGTCTTGACTACACATGTCTTGTCAGTGTAGATCTTGTTAAACAAAATCAGAAAGAAAACAGAAATGCATGTGTTATTATTATATCAACTCATTACATGCTGCGCTCCATATTAAGCATTGCTGTGACATTACATTGAAACTCCTCTGGGCTATACAGAGGCACCCTTGTAATGTTTGTTTTTCTTTTCTTTCCCTCTCTTTCCCCCTCCTTTAGTTTCTTGGATTGACTTCCCTTTTGTGTTGGATAGCAGGGACGCACAGTGTTGATTTCAGTTGTACGGCGGTTGTTTCATAGCTCGCAGCGTGTTTGTCTATGGTGGCATTCCTCAATTCCATTCAGCACACAAGAGGATCCCCTCGGGCCGGGCATATCCCAGCGTCCTCTGCTTCTCCGCCGTCCCAGAGATGGACCAGGCAAACATCTGATCTCTTACACACTTGTGTGTCTGCAGTGTCTACACTCATGCCAACGTATGGGCCTGTACACATGAAGACACACACATAGCACAAGCCACCATCTCCACACTGCTCCTGTATCACATTGCAGTAAATCCAGTTAAGGAGCTCTGTGGGGAGAGAAAATAAGAGATAGAGTTACCAGGTCTGGAATGGTTTGACCTAAGCTGTGTCATCATGTACCGATGCCATTGTCTGATGAAATGTTTGAATATGACGGATCTACAGAGGCTTTTAGCGTGTCAGCATTGGTTATTTATTACGGTGCAGTGTTCCACTTGCGAGATCTGATAATGGCTTCAGGTTAGTGTCTTTCTCTGGAACATTTTTCTTCAAGCATGACAGACACATTTATGGAACAACATGAAAAAACTTCAAATCAAAATAAGAAAAATAACTAAAAGATAGATTCTGAAAAAGCTTGAAAGATTACGTTGTTTACTCAAATTAAAACTACCCTGACCACAGTTCCCTTTGGAGCTGGAGAACACTGATGCTTTGACCTTTAGCGAACGAATCTGATCGAACTAGAGCACTTCAGGTAATTACGCAGCAAACCTGCTTTGACAGGAGCTATCTGGACTGAATTACTAACCGTGTGTCAGAGCAAAACAATGCGTTTCAGACTCTGTCGCAGCGCTTGGATGCTATGGCCCTCTGCTAGGGGAGAATGCAGTACGATTTAGAAATTCCCATGTCACACTGCCATAAAAGTCGTCTGTAAGCTGGGATGGATGAGGCCTGTAGGGGTGAGGAGTTGTCCGTTCCTCCTTTCCAACGAGGTAAAAAAAGGTTATGGAAAAAGAAGAAAACGGACAAAGCTAGTAGGTAGACCGCAAAAAAACAAATGATAGCAATGTTAAAATGGACATTAGTCCTTCCTCCGTTGGAGCTGTGAGTGTTAGGGGCCCTCACAGCCGGACACCTGATTCAGATCTTTACATCCATGTGGTTTCCTACAGAGCCCATGCAGTGGAACCAGGATCACTGTATGGAGCTAGAAGCGCTTCAGTGGATAAACCTTAAAAGAGGAGCCATGGGGACATTAGGACTGACCAGAGACAACATATATCCTCACACTATCATGAGCTTTATAGAAAAGTAAATGCATTTCAGGCGGTATAGGTAGACCCCCCCCTTGAAGTCTGGCTTCCATTGTATAGTCTTGGTTATTTTGACACCAGTATTGTACAGAACTTAACCAAAAAAGAGTTATGCAGTATCAGCATCTATCAAGATGAATTCATACAGTAAATAATGACGAAATTGCTTTGACTCAGCCCGTCAAACTGTTACATTGTGTGGATGTGAAATGTACTTGAGATAACGTTTTATAACAATTAAGAGTCCAGATAATACCCAACACCCAAGTTTTACGTGACCAATCATATTTTGTTCGTTCTGAATCTTTAGTGTACCCTGGCTTTACAGCAGTATAATATTACATTGTGTAATATTAACAGCCAACTAACTTTAACAGTATTGGGGAAATCATTGCATTTCTCCATTTAAAATATGAGCCCAAGATCCAAAATGCTGCTTTACCATGGCATCTCCAGGTATATACCATGGTTTCAGGACACTAGAGATTGGTGTAAATAACCTGAATATTAGTGTCAAGAAACACTTGAGCTCTGTTTACTGTCAGCATTTCAAAATTGTGTCAAGATTTGAAGATTTCCAACAGTTTCCAGAACGTCACAAACCAGAGCACTTAGGTCATGCTTGAAATATTCAGGTTTTGAGATACGCATCAAACCTGACCTAAACAGAAGGCACAGTTACTACCTATCAATCAAACTGTAATGGTATGTTGTTTGGGGAATGCATGCTGGTTGGCATACCGTAAAGTGGCTCTGTAATGCTATTTCCTGAAGGATAAGTGTGCGGTTGGATGTATTTATAGTGGAAACTTAAGTGAAATTGACTACTGCAGCTCACCCCTCTCTCTCAGATGAGTTAAAAACAGATCATATTTCCACAGGTGGCTGTTAGACGAACTCACGCTGGAATGTTGGGCGACATAAATCTCTGTAATTGCATGGTATCGATCAGATAACTAAAGCTACTAATGGCGAGGGAGACGCCCTTTTTTCTTCACTCCATACCATTTCTCATGCCTTTTATCTGACACCAAGAAAGGAGAGTTAATCACTACACACACACACACACACACACACACACACACACACACACACACACACACACACACACACACACACACACACACACACACACACACACACACACACACACACACACACACACACACACACACGCACACACACGCACACACACACGAATGCTGACGCAGCCAAGTCTAGCAGAACTCCTGACAGTTCTCCGGAAAAAGTGAGGGCGTCAAAGATGTGCTTGGAATATCTTTTGACTGCTCTGACTTTGACTGCGTATATTGAAAGTATTCGACGAGACTCAGATAGGCCGATAACATCAGTGCCCTGTAATTGATGGGACAATGTCAAGACTTTCAAAATCCGTAAACTTCTGCACAGCACAGTGTGACGACTTGACTGAGGAAAGAGAGACAAGTCCTTTCATCCAGACTGACTTCCATGACATGTGCTCTGCTGTTTGCTCTTGCGTGTCTTCCCTCGGCTCTACAGAACAGAAGGATTAAACCCTTCAAAACGAATCCAGCCACATGAAGCATTGTTTGTCTTCATGTCTGTGTTTACATTTAGGCAGGATATACATGTAAACTACATAAGTTATGTCTTTAGGACTCCTATTGGGGAGGGTGTACACTTTGAGATATCTTGAACCGATTAACTGCAGTATCAGCATTGCTTGCTTTTCAAGTTCTGCCAGAATATATATAAAGATTTATTGATTTTCTGCCTTGTTCTTCTTTTCAAATAACCCCTGATTTTGTATTCTTAGTCCCTACTTCATTCCTATTATGGCTCTCATTGAGAAAAAAATATTTTCATTTAAAGGGGCCCGAAAATGCTTTTTTGTGTTTTCCCTTTCCTGTAGTGTGTTATGTGTGCATGTAAATGGTCTGCAAAGACTAAAATCACTGTGTTCCCTACAGAGGCAGTTTATCTCCCCCCCCCTTCCTTAAATGCCTCCATTGGTTTCAGACAGAGGGTGGAACGAGATGCTGCAGTATAAGAAAAATAAAGACCTTTTTGAACATGAAAGCATACTGTATAGACATGTCACAGTAGAGGCACTAAATACAACTATGAACCTGAAATTAGGGCCCCTTTAAAGTTGAGTCCCCCCATGTCCTTCCTGTTTTGAATGACGTTTTGTTTGCGTGTATTTTTTCCTCGGTTATCCTACCAACATCCCGACTGTTTTAGTAAGCCGTGACATGCAAGCTTTTTCTGCAAGAGGTAGAAAAATGTCATACATTTGAAGACAAAGCAAATTATAAAATCACTTTACCACAATCTGTATACAATACCTGACCTGTAAACAAAAGCTGTTTCGTCTTTCAGCTGCGTACACCAGGCTCTGCGTGCTCTGTAAACAAAGTGAGATAGTCTCTCCAGTTCACTCCTCTGAACTCTCAAACTCCAGGTTGCCAAAAGTGACATCAGCAGCCGCAGACACTGATCCATCTCTCCCCTCGGGGGCTCGGGAGGGGAAGAAGGTGGGATGGAGGGCGGGGAAAGAGGAGGTGGGGAAGAGAGACAGAGGGGGGGGGGGGTTGAGGTCGGTTTGTGGAGGGGTGAGGGTTATAGGTCTCCTTCTCTGCCAGGTGTGCTTTTCACACAGACACACACATCCTCTCCTCTTGCATGGCGGTGTCGGCGGTGGGGTGAAAAATGACAAGATCGGACACTGGAGCCGGCATGACAGAGAGCTGCTGCACGGTTCCCACACATCACAGAGTGGGGGTGAACGTACACTCACACAGATCAGACGCTGAACTATCTCATTACTAGAGTTGTTACCTTTGTATTGATATAAATCAACTTACCCACTACCAAAACCGAGTCACTCATATTTTCAAAACTCTACTTCAATGCTATATGCATATTTTGACTTGTGCCTGTACTCGTACTACATTGGTACACAGATATAGGCATGTTTAAAAGCATATAACTGGATTTAAGTCTTATAAAGTCAGATTAAGTGAAACATTTCAAGATTTTCAAAGTGAAAGGCAATGCTCCAAGTGAGTATTGCCTTTCTAATATATGCCTTGCAACATTTGATCAATCTATAATCAGAAGCAGAAACTGTGACGGTCTCCATCTTGTGCTAATGGACAGCCTTTACAGTGATAGGACAAATATCCCTGGGTCACCATGGAATAACTTCCCTGCCATTAATTACAGCTCAGCCGGGGCATATAAACTACTAAAGATTATCTAAGGATACAGCAGATTATCTCCGGATGTAAGCTCTTTGGGAAACGTAAATATGCTACTTCTTCTTCTTCTTTTCCTTTTTTTCATTCAGCCCGAGCTTTGTCGGTGGGATCAGGGGTTTCTCACATGGTGTCCATTATCGTTAACTAAGTAAATGATGACCAGTTGAGACCACCAGGGCAGCTTTTATACCGCCAGCGCAATTCTTTTTTTTTTTTTAAATAATTTTTTGCAGACAGTACATTTACATTTCCGTGCTTGTAAACAATCTGATGCTTCTTTGTTTGGAGAAAATTGAACGAAAATGTCTTCATGACAGTAAGTGGAATGCCAATATAGTTTATTTTCTTGGTTCACAGACATTCGCTTATTGTGGAAACTTTCTGGACTTATATCATTGTTAAATTGGAACACTGATGTTTTATTTATTTATTTTGGCATGATAATATTTTCTCTCCTGAGCAACCTATGAATATTTTCATAGGTAGTGGTGGAATATTTGATGTACTTTAACGTACTTTATTTTGTGTTTTTCTATATTTCTTTTTATATTACCATGGACTAAACTGCAGGTTACATAAAGGACTACTTGGCACTGACTGAAAAGGCACATTTGTCTTTGTTATATCGTGAATGATTGTTTGTAGAAAATACGTTTTTTTCCACAATAAATACGAAACAATCTGATTAATACATCTTTAAATGTTTTTAAATGTCATTACAAGGGTTGATTTCTAAACAATGCGACGCTTTTTGATTTAGTTCTCTAAATATCTTCGAAGTAAACACAAATGCTAATGACAAAACAACAAAGCGACCAAAAAAAGACCCCTGGAAGCAGAAAGTACACAATTCCTGGCCGTCCATGTGCTTTAGATTGTATAATTATTAAGACTGGATAGTAGCACATGTCCCTTGAAGCTGAATGCCTCTGTTTTCAAAAGGATTACAAAAGACTTGTTTTTCAAACATCACAGTTTATACGCAGAAACTTTCAAATACGTGAATTGATTTCCAAATACCACCCGTTAGTTGATTGTGTATTTTAATGCTTAATAAGTGAGACTAAAGGGGAAGCGGAAATGCAGTGCTTACAATAAAAAATGTCGGCTAATGAGAATATATTAGCAGTTATCAATGCTAATAATTTCCCTCTAAACTTTGTACCCACATTGCTTGCTGTGCATACATATTTTATTTAGTACCCATGTATTTTCACTTATTGCTGAGTTAGAATTACCACACCGCCATTTACATAGAAAAGTGTATCTCGGCATGAGCTCATCAGCTAAACATCCCCTCTAAACAAATGGTGAGACAACCGGCTTTATCCCGAACAAAAGGCGTCTATGGTTACATCTTCTTGGTTACAGAAACATGACACAGTGTTTTTCCTGCAACACTTTCTACTGATTCCTGCCGTTCCCCAGGGGCTGCGGTGTAATTTGTCCACGGCTACCTTTTAGCATTTTTACAACTTTCTGAAGGAATGCTGTCGTACAAAAGGCCGGAGTAGCACTATACAGTACAAAACTTCTCTAGAGGGTTATTCATACCCATTCTGCATCAGTGTGGAGTTACAGTAATACTGAGGAGGTCGTGTTACAGGGATAATGACAGCCAACACTCTTTTTACTTGCCCTCATGTTCAAGGAATTCCCCCATTCTGGAGCTTATTGTTGAAGTGTCTCTGTACCGGTGTCACCTTTTAGATATTGAAACCATATACTGTATTATAATGCCTAAAAACAACCTATAAAATAATAGATTATGTAATTTAGAACCCAGCGGTGTAATGTAATGAAGTACATTTACTCAAGTACTTTACTTAAATACAATTTAGGGGTACCGTTTTATTCTACTTTACTCCAATACATTTATCTGGAAAAATGATTGACTAGGTACTATACAGATTCAGATTATTAGCTAATACAATATATCAACTAATACATACACTATGATATATAATTATAGGTTATATATCCAGTATAAGTTAATAAAGTAATACATTTAGCTCCACCTTTTACCAGCTGTGATGAACACATTAATGCATGAATGATAACTCTCCAGTAAATTAGTACTTACTTTCAACTAAAGATTACGTATGTTAATGCCAAACTTTTGTGCTCCTACTCAAGTAAGATTTTGTATGAGTACTTCTTCCACCTCTGTTAGAACCTCATTTAAGAATCCCGTAAATCTATTTTTCGGATAATCTTTTTACTCTTTATGTAACTTCTCGTACTTAACCCCTGGAGGAGGAATCAAATCAGAACAATGCAACACATCTGGTCTCATCTCAGTCCGTCTGCGACAGTCTGGGCTGAAGGGTCCTGGGTGGAGGGGAGGACCACGAAACAAAGAGACAAGCTACTGCTGTGGCCGTTACCCATGATACCCCACTCGTCTGATCCGTCCTGTCACCCTTCTATACAAATCCCTCTGATATCTGCTACGCGCACGCTCACACTCGGAGGCAGGCGGCGCTCTGAACTTGCTCTGTCACTCCGCCGTACCCGGATTCCTACAGAGGAGACCCCCTCGGGAACCCTAATCGCCAAAGCAAAGGGTCATCCATCAAGTCAGGCTCTGTGGGGACATTAGGGGAGAAGGCAGGGGAGGGATGAACAACATAGGGGAGGGAGAAGTAACAGGGAGAGACAGTGGGAGGGGGGGGGGGGACTGAGACGGAAACAGATTGGAATACAATGAAGAGAGAGAAGGAGGCAGAGCCTGTTTGTTTAGGGTCTGTCATTGAGTCGCCGCGGTAAAGGGGTTACGGGGGTGTCTCTCGGACACTGGGGGCCGCCCTGCTCGCTGATGGCCCTGCGACTGAGCATATGTCACCAGTCTAGCGCGAACGAGGGAGCTGCCTCCGCCGGGGCACACGTCATTAGCACCATCTGTGACAGTACCCATGAGGCCCTGGTGCGCTCAAATACACTGGTTTTGTTTTTTTGGTGAAGGGGGTGGAAAATGAGGCAGGAAGGGGCACAACTTCTGTGTACTATGCCAGGGTCACTGCTGCTCAACTAGACCTAGAACTGCTCACCCCCACAGCTGCAGTAAACCACCAGTACAATGTGTGTGTGAGGGTGTGAAAATGTGTGTGATGTGTATTTCCGTGTGTTTGTGAATCAACACAGTGTCATGCATATGTACCAGTGAGTCCAGGACACCAGTATGGGAATGATTACAGCCCTTTGGGAGGGGAGGGCATGACGGGCCCCGGGTCCGCTTGCTGCAGTCGTGTCGAGTCCAGATAGAGGAAATGCTGGAATAATAAGAACAGGAAGGGTAAATGGCCTATCAAACACACCCCTCTCTGACCTCCCCTGAGCCCGGCCGACCAGGATGAAAGATCCAGCCACTTTCTTCTCCTTAATGGTTTCCTCGGTAATCAGCGCAGCGGAAGTGCTCCAGTCCGGGGTGATTAGCCAGGGCTAGGATTCCTTAATCGCCCCGGCCCCGTTCTCAGGCTTTGAAAAATAAAAGAGGGAGAGGGAAAGAGGGAAGAGGAAGCGAGGGTGATAACAGGGCCCGTGTTTAAAGAGAAAGCGAAGGGGGGAGAGATGTTTGGATACAGGAAGATCTGGGAGGGCCACGAGCTAAGAAGTTGGCATTGATGCTACTTGGGCTCCTATAGATTTGAACGTGTAGTTGCTCAAAAGAGATTAAAAAAATAGCTGTAATGGTTTCAGTTTATCCAGAGAGATCATGTAGGTTTCATACAGTCAAATACTTAATTACTGGGAAAACAGACTATCATGAGGTGACTTCTAATCTGTCGGAAACATGACCCCCCAGACAGCGATGACTCATGGCAGGGGTTAGCATTAGCATGTTGGAAATTGCCATGTATTTACCATTTTATTCCAGGATGTGTTTTTTCGTCACTTCTTTTCTCCATCTGTTACCTGAGCCTTCGTAAAACAACACCATTTTAAATGTTTGGCTGTGTAGGAGTTTGTTTTCATCACCCCTAATTTAGCTGTGGCTTCCAGTTTAAACAATAATGAAATACTCCACTAACACTGTATCTTGTGCTTCGAACAACATGCATATATGCCTTCAATGATAACAGATGAATGTTTTTCATCAACAGCTCACCCAACTTTTAACGTAGATGACTCGGGATTAGTGTTGAATTGTATTACGGTACTATGTTCTTACAGCGTTGAATACATTTGAGGTAAATTCCTCAGATGGTAAAATGAGAGGCTGTCTGTGGGCTGATGGTGACTGATGCTGGGGCCAGAGCAGTTAGCCTAACCACAGACATGGCAGACTGCATGAGTCACAGTTACAGGCAACACTCTTTGTGTTCCCACAGTTGTTTCTTTCACCAAACTCTTTGGCCCCAGCGTTTCCTCTTGATTTTTATATTACAAACATCTCCAACCAGTTTAACCAACACTACTATTGGAAGATTGCTATAAAAGCCACAAATTGTAAGTAATCAAAGTAGAAAAATAAGCTTAGAAATTTGGTTTTTTTTCAGCAAATTAGAGGGGACTAGAACCCTCAAGCCAATAATAAATATATTGTCTTACTGAAGGTGCTGATTTTTGGTTTGGTTGACTTTACAGAAAAATAGTGAAGCATTTTTATTCCCCCCATACTTATATTTTTGCATTTGAACAATATGACTTTGTTTGTGAACTAACTCCGTCCAGTTAGTAGCTGATGGCGGGACCTAATAATGCGGCAGTAAGTAAATAAATAATCTATATAATGCGAATAAAACAATGATTTTAAAGACTATTGGTATTTATTATTAAGAAGATATCTCCCAATGAGACTGACTGATTTGCAAAGTTAACTAATTCCGTAATGGAAGAATTGGAAAGTTAATTTGTTCATTTCCACTTGTAGGCCTCAGGGAGCATGTATACCACCTGACACATCTTCCCATGCTGCCTTGGTGTGTTATAAATTAAAGGTCTGCGGAGAAACAGAACCATCTCAAGGTTCTCCTGTGGTTGTCTTTCAGGAGCCACATTCCTATAGTGCGATGATACTCCTTTCTGCTTTCGTTTGCTAATATTCCCTTGCTGTTTAAAGCAGCGTTCAGTTTCCCCCGTCAACAATGACAATGTACAGTGGCACCATTCTTCAAACATACCTAAATACACAAACACCCAATCCTGTTTGACAGTGTAGAGATTTCTTTCAGGAATTCCCCGACCGAGCACTGATCCTACTTTAGTTCCCACCCAGTCAAACCTGCTTGTGTCTCATATTGTGTTCCCTACTATTTTTCGGTGATCGCGTTACAGCAGTTAGTATCCAAAATGTCTCCGGTAATGTGAAAGAGCTTACATGCAGGTATCATATATGTCCACTTATGTGCATCACAATGGCGGACCCCACCTGGGCTTTTGTCTTAGCTGCTACAAAGATTTGGCGTCTCACAGTGCGACTTCTCATGTGACGCCCTTTAAAATTCCCCTGTCCATGTTTTTACCGCAAGTACACACACACACGTCAGGCTGCATTGTGGTGGGTATTTTCTGTCAAATATGATCACATGTATTCCAAATAATTGCGAACCAGGAAGTTGTAAGAGCAATAAAGTCAATTTAGTGAGGACTTTACAGTGTATCGATGGGTCCAAATACACCTGGAAGCCATTGTTCGTTTATCATCAACCTGTACTTGCTTTAGGGTTAGGTTTAGGATTGTGCCCCTTCGTAGTATGTTTAATCAAAGCTATGATTTTTCATAGTGTACAATTGTTTCCTGTAAAGACAGGAAGTTCATGTTGAGTTTATTTGTGCAACACTTTTGGCTAGATATTGTAGTAGAACAAACAGCAAATATGAAATAACTTCCCATTGTATGCGGATTTGTTGCACGGCTACACTTACACAATCTGATAATTACATAGCATTTAAACTGCTCTTAAAGGATTGCTTTCACTCTTGTCTCCACTACCTGAGTCCCGGGGGCTAAGCAGGTGTGTGTCTCTAAACACATTACTCTCATACCTGCGCACACCTCCAGGTCCTGACCTCAACCTACACCCCACCCCACCCCTCATTTCAGCTATTACTTGGCTCATTTTGCTAACAATACCCAAATTGCTTATATGAACATGTCACATTCAATCAGCTTAATGCCAGGCTTATGCATTACAACATTTACAAAAATGCCCTGTAGCTGACAGCAGGTGATGTGAAAGGATATCGCTATTAGGCTGCTGACATTTTTTCCAAACTGAAGAGCTATAACTTCTTTGGTGACCAAAAGTATAAGTTTCCACCTTAGGTTCCCACCACAGTGAGTGTGTCTTTTGGAAATTGATGGGTGCTGCTGAGGAGGGTTTGTAAAAGTCCCACGGTGCTGCGACCCTTTTTCACCACAACGGATGGAAGAAAGGTGCACGGAAAGTAGGAGAGCAAGATGAGAGTTGTGCAGAAGATTGCACGAAACAGATGAGACAGAACAAAAGAGCTCCACAGACAGACACACCAGGCGTTTCTGTCTCACCATCCCGCAGTCAGTGAGCTGTCAGCGATCCCCCCGCCTGCTCTATGGGTACAGCCCCGCGAGCGATGGCATTTCAAATAGCCTTATAAATCAAGAGTTATGTTATGTCACCCTGCCACTGCCATTAACACACAGAAGAGAAAACCACCACAGAGTGCAGCACATGAGGTTGTATATTACTCTGTGCACCCCCTACTGAACCATTAAAACTCTACATCAGGCTCGCTCTCAGGCCGTAACGGAAATTTGAGAAATTTATCCTCATCGTGCGTCCGAGTCTCAGGAAAACTTACTAGCACTCAGAAAGTGGCCATTGAACCATTTTACTTCCCAACTTGTAGTTTAAGAAATACACTCCCCTCCCTCAACAATTACTGAAGAGATACCCTTGAGCAAGGCACTTGACCTCCAATAGCTGCAGTGGACCTGCTCATTGGTCGATGGTGTAAGACTGTTTTGTATCCCGTCTGTAAATAAACCTGCATTAACAGGGGAAAAAGCATCCTTACTAATGTGTTAATATAGATCCAGGCTCTTGTACATCTATATTCAAAGCCTCGTCTTTTGTCTGATACCTTTGTTTGACTAAATGACTTATTCACTGTGCCAGAGCGACGCTGTTTCCAAACAACTTACCTTAATGATAGACAGATGGCAAAGGAATTCATTGCTACACCACTGTGCCTCGTGTCACCTTGAAAACTTTTTTCTGCGTGCCCCGTACGACCCGCCGCACCTGCTGCAAAAACTATTTCCCCGCGCGAAGCAAGTCATGCGTAATACACGTAAGTCACGGTTGCCGGGGTTAAATATAGGAATCATGCATAGAGGGGTAATCAGGAGTTTTCATCGCAGGATCCCCGGAGACCGATCCCCGGTGTGTGACATGGCTGTCAAAACACTGACAGATTGTTTTACCAACACGCACACACACACACACACACACATATACACGCGCACGTGCACACACACACACACACACACACACACACACGCACGCACACACATGCACACACACACACACACACGCACGCACGCACGCACGCACGCACGCACGCACGCACGCACGCACGCACGCACGCACGCACACACACACACACACACACACACACACACACACACACACACACACACACACACACACACACACACACACACACACACACACACACACACACACACACACACACACACACACACACACATGCACACATTGACAGATTGTTTTACCAACTCCATCGGCTTGACTGACACCTATTCTCCTGGGTATCCTCCCAGCTCCCCTCTTTACGAGGTAAATACAATCTAACACTTTTGAACTGTTTTGTTATTTCATAAGGAACAGACTTTTTCTTCAGGTGGCACTTTGAGTTGCTGCTAAATCCAGGCAGTGACAGTAGGTAAAATCTTATTTGCTTTTTTTCCTAAGTGATTTAAAGGCTGCTAAATACAGATGTAGCTGTCATTTTATTTCACTATTTGGAAACATGTGACTTTGTTGCATCAAATTAAATTCATGTTTCTTAGCATTAATGAAAAACAGACATGCAGAACTGCAACAGCCAAGTGCCCTGTTGGATTGTGCTGTCATTCCATTAGCCAAACCGTAAGCTTTTGAGCATGTCCAAAATGTATAACCTTATTAAACCACGGTGACATATGACAGTTAATTCTGTTGCCGTATGCCACCATGGAGAATGTATTGGTTAAATGCTTCCTGAGACAGATGCTACTTTGAGGCTAATCAGTAGTAATTGATGGTCCAATTGGGTTAGAGTGGCCTTGCTCTGGCCAGTGTCTTTGGCCTAAAGCTGTAAGGAGAACGGGCACAGGAAGGGACACACTGAGACACACACTTGTGTTAGCCATGCCAACCGTTTCTGGATCACAGCAGGAAGAAACAAAACACCTTGAACCTCGCATGATGGAAATATGTGAAGACACTGTCCCACACTGTCAATGGTAATGCTCTCTAAATGGCTCTGTGATAGTATAGTCACTAGAATAACCCTAACCATTCCAGTGCTCTCGCCAATAGACAGGCTTCAATCTGGATACCCTAGCCCTAAATGGTTACTTTTAAAGAGCCTGTTATTATGGTAATGTTCATGTTTCATATTTGTATGTTATGCCTCAACTGTGGCCTGTTTCTATGCTTTAATGTTCAAAAAGCTCTTTATTTTTCTCATACTGCCTGTGATGAAGCAAATGTGTTCACCCTCTGTCTGAAACCAGAGACCAGTCACTGTTTTGATTGCCTTTCCCCTTTTTGATGAGGTTTCAAAGTGAGGTGTATCTTAATGGGTTGTAGTTTGTGATTTTGAATGAAGTTTTCTTACAGAGATAAACACTGCAGTGCACAATGCACTGACATGAGACATATTGAACCATGTTTACCAGCAGCTCTGATTCAAAGCAACCAGAAAAGTCCCTCAAGACTTTTCTAAATGAATAATCTGTGAATTAGGACATGGAAAAACAATCTAATGATGCCCAGCAAAACATTTGACATCCAAGCCTGTCATGTTTTCGAATGGCCTTCAGACTTCTCTTTGTTGCATTATACATCAACCCTTAGCCTACATATTACATTTGCAATCCAGGGGCAAATATTTTCAATTGTGTGTGGGGGGGGGGTTTATGTGTGTGCGCGTATGCTTCGGCAATTTGATACCACAGCACTTGAGAGTTATCACCGGAGTGGCCGTAAGCTCCGCAGCAATTCATAATTGTGTTCTCTCATCTCATATTGCAGCAGCTGACGTTTTTACTTTATTTATTTTCTCTGCAGCACACACATTACACACGCACAAACAAATACACACACACACACACACACACACACACACACACACACACACACACACACACACACACACACACACACACACACACACACACACACACACACACACACACACACACACACACACACACATAATCACATAGATGTCTCATCCCAGCACTTTTTTGATGATACATTAAGTTGTGTAAAGTTGCATCTGTGTGCACATGTATGCATGTGTGTTTGAAGCAGGGTCCCTCCACCTGTGCTGGTTGGAGTTAATCCGGTTAGGTCCCAGTCTCGTCTCCGCGGCTGAGCGGTGTGGCGGGGGCCCGAGGCGCCTCTCCAGCCCAACGCCTTGGCTTAAGCGTGGCGCGGTAAGGAGATGAGGCCCCGCTCGGCCCTCGTTACAGAAATTAGATGGATCAGGGAGTAAACATAACCAGCTTTTTATATGATCCTCGGCTCAGAGCAGACATAGAGCGGAGAAGATGGAGGGGAAGGGAGGGGAGGGAGAAAGAGAAGGCGAGATTCCTCCTCTAATTACTTCATGGGTCACTGCTCCTGCAGGCAGATGTCAAAATCCAACACTTTCTGATGTGAGGAGAGCGCTGCAGAATGGGAGGGGACGGAGTAGGGAGAGAGAGGAAGAATAGCAAGAGCATGAGGAAACGGGGAGAGTCATGAGAACAGGAAGAGGGATGAGGAGGTTTTGGGAGGGGATAAAATAGTGAATTGGGAGGAGTGGGTTACACAAATAAAGGAGGGCGATGAGGAGGATAAAGGAATGGATGAAAGGAGAAAGTGAGTGGGGATTAAAGGGGAAAGGGGGGTAGGAAGCTGGATTGGGGTGAGGGGGTGTAACACGTTGTCAGGAGAGTGGGAGAATGTGGCGGTGATGACACAGATTGGTTGTGGAGTGTTGTGACCTGGGATGGCCTGTGTCTGGCAGAGCGGGCCAACACAAGGCCCTTCACATTGGCCACATGCCCCCTGGCTCACTGAAGAAAAAAACCCAACTGAAACGAAAAACTGCCAATGCCTCGTCAGAGATATGCTACGGCCATTTACTATCAGAGTGATAAATACCTACATGTCAACATTTCAAAAGTTCTGTGCTTTTCAAAGTCCCACAGCAAGCATGTTGACTCAGAACAGCATCTTTCCTGACTGTACTCAGAGGGCGAAGAAGTACTCAGATTATTTACTATTTACTACAATACCTCAGTCAGTGTAAACATACTAATAAAAAACCTGCATTAAAATGGGTACTTAAGTAAAAGTACAAAAGTATTGGCATCAGAATATACTTTAAATACCAAAAGGAAAAGTACTCATTTTGCAGAATGGCCCGGCCGATTCAAGCATCATATATTTGAATAATTGTATTGTTATTACTGATGTTGCACTTGCTACATTTGGGGTTTATTTGGATTTATTTGTATACTACTGGGTAGCTTAACCTTTAATACTATATAATAATTGTATAAATTGATTCATAATTTGTTTTTATAATGGAAATCCTCAAAGAAGTAGCTAAATCTCTAAAATAAATGTAGTGGAATAACAAGTACAACATTTGCCTCCGAAATGTAGTGGAGTAGCATGAAAGTACTCAAGTAAAGTACCTCAATGTTTTACTTAAGTACAGTACTTGAGTAAATGTACTTTGTTACAATCCACCACTGACTGTACTTGTATTCATTTCATGTCAAATTAAGGCGGTGAGGAGATCTTCAAACACTGCTTCCATCAAAATGAAGTGAAGGACTTCTAAGGATGTGGTTTTATTATTGTTTTTGATTTAGTCCATTGATACTAGCCGAGACAACTCAAAAGCAGCTGGATGGAAACTGCAGAACCTTCTCAGCTGGCAGTCAAACATGTACTGCGCAGTACAAAGCGCTCACACTAACCCCATCCATCCCTCCGTTTGCTTTTCAAAGCAAAACGTTTCCTTTAGAACTCAATCCGTCTGCCTGTATGTATCGTGTCTGTCGTCTTTCAAACTGTGTCTCGGTTTTAGATGGAGAGAAACAAAGATATCAGTCCAAATGCTTCTCTTGCAAACACCTCCGCACTTCTCAGGGAAAGCAGGTATTACTGCAGGTGTCTGGGAAGTCTTGAATATAGTTAATCCAAAGCCTCTTATATCGTCTGTTTCATCGTCCTTTCATCACGTCTGGGTGAACAGCCAGACTTCTGAACCTGTTTTTTGTCATTATGTATCAACGTCTGAATAAACAGCCAGTGTACAGGCAGTTAAGGATTCAGCGAGGGGGGTCGTGGTGGGAGGTTTGATTTGATTGAAGCACCTGCCTCATTAACACTCCCATCATCTGTTGGAAGTGGTTTGTATTGGAATCTAACTATGCGGTAAAATAGCTAAATAATAGGCCTTGTACAAGTACACAACTCGCAACCTGTGTTTGTGGGTGGGGTGTCGTTGGGTCAGGGGTATGCATAGTTCTCTAAGGCCAGATTGAGGCTTATTTGGTCTCAGTGAATATGTCTCACTTCCCCCTCAGTGAAGCCAGCATACCCCAAGGTCCTGAATTGCGGGCTGCCTGTGTCAAAGCAAGGCACCACCCAGGGCTCTATGAAGCACTACAATAAACACACACACACCTTCACGCAAACAGCATATGCATAGCTTTGCACTTAGTTATGAAAACCAACATGTGTGTTCCCAAGGACCTACGTCATTTAGCACTTTAGGAATTTGAGCTCAAATATGAAGTGCGTTATAAATGAAACCCATTATTATTGTTATTACTATAGATAGATAGATAGATAGATAGTAGCGAAGGTAAAGCAGATGGAGATCCCTTCGGCGATGACTTCTAAGCCCCGGTCTCCAGGGGACTGCTGAGATTTTCATTTCAATGGGCCCTAAATATTCATCACTTTCCCTCTACCCACCATGTCTTTAAACCCGTTTGAGTCTCCCAAACCGGCACGCCAGCCAGGAGAGGTGAAACAAACTAAGGCCTGGGCAGACCAGCAAGTGGGAGGATAAAACTCAAACACTCACTCACACACACATGCATGCAGCCCCCTCTCCATCACACACACCAAACATAGCACGCAGAGCCAAGAGCCAACAATGTGCCTTTTGTTTTAAGGAAGGCTCTCTTATTAAATCAAATATCAGGGCCGTCTTTTAAGCCAGCCCTTTGTCTGTGTTCGTCTCATTCCTCGCCGGCCTCTCGGCCCCCGACGGCCTGCGCGGGATTGTTAAGAGAACCCATTGACATCCCTGGATTAACATATATTAAGGGGTTAAATGAAAGTGCCATTATTGTGGTTCAAGAGTGAAAGCGACCCGTGGGATGTTATGCTTCCCACTTGAAGCTATGAATGGCTAATGCTAAGCAGCACTTCATTATGGGAGCGCGCTTTATTGACGGTGCCTATCAGAGCTGGAAATCTCCTCTTGAAAAGCTGTTGAGGTTAAACAGCCTGCATCTAAGCAGGTTGAGTTGATACTCCACAATTTATTGACTTAAGCTAATAAAACACCATTCAGTGTCAGTGTTAGGCTGTATTTGTGATTTACCATAGTAGTCCCAAGCACAGGATGATGATCAAAATAAGTTCAATTACTTTTTTTCTTATACATTTTATAACAGGTTCTGAACACATTGTAGGTCCCCAGTTTCGTATACATATTAAATAATGACATGATTTAAAGTTACACTACGAAAATATATGAATAATTCAACATGGAAAATATAACTTGTACAAAAGTATTCCCCAGTAAAATCTTGTTTCTGTAGCATTCAATATACATATTCCAGATATATCGCTTATTAAAATACTTGCTTTAGGAAAGATGTGTCAGTATCACAAATATGTTTTGCATTGCTTTTGCAGTGTACTCTTTAACCCAACGCACCTTGTATCCCAGGGACTTATCCTTAACAATTGCTTTCAATCAGAAGTGTGTGTAACATTAGGGATGTGTGCAAAATGTGCCACAGGTATACATGACAGTATAAGGTGACGGGGATTTCCAGCCATCTAAACCTATTGACATGGATTTGAGGATCAGGTGAAAGATACTGTGTTGTGTCATCCCAACAGAGAGGATCTGGTTACTGCAACAAAAAGTGGGTAAACAGGCACATTTTTAAAAAACGAACTGGAACTAGATGTAAACAATTAAGGATTTATTTACAGTATTAGGATAGACAACCTATTGAGTGACAGATCTAACCCTCAATTCACCAACAATTATACATTTTGCTACACGTTATGAAAATGTTTTAGGTCCCTAGGTTCGTACACATAATAACGAACATCATTTAAAGTTACATTAATGTATGAATAATTCAACATGAACAATATATATTATACACTATGGCTTAACATAAAAATGGAAAATGGATGTTATTCAGCATTTCCATTGACTTAACCTCAACTGGACTTTCATTATAGTGATTTTCCATACGAAGAACATGTGGATAGTACCTTCCACTTTTTTGGTATCATTAGTGGGCTTAGCTAATACTAGAAGGTGAAGTTAAACCACTTCACACGACTGATTTGCATTAGCCATCGTTAGCTTTGTATTAGCTATTCAGACACCATGATGAAATGTGGGGGCATGCAGGAGTGTGAGGGCAAGGCGTCCATCTCCTGCGTGCTGTGTCTGTCAGAGGCGCGTTGACATTGATGAGAGCAAACTGGATGGAGACAGCGTCCTTCCAGTCAGACGCCTCATCATTATGGCTGCAATCCTTTTGATCATCCCTCCTTCTCTCCTTCCCTCTCCTTCTGTCCGTTTGTCTGTCTCCGTCTCCGCTGTCTCTTTGCCACCGTCCAGAAGCAGATGAGCGGTCGCCGTTATGGCACATGACACACACCCTTCTGTCTTTTGAGTTCTTCCATCTCGCTGACCCCCTCCTCCACAACACCCCCACTCCTACCTACCTCCTCACATGCATGCATGCGTGCACACACACTCACACACTCTCTGCTGCCTCTCATCCCTCTCTCTCTGACAAGACAGAGCATGGAGGAACTCCTGCTGCGTCACTCAGCTGGGATGCTATTAGGGCGATACTGGTCACATTCACGCATGCATACGTGGTAAATAAGTGATATTTCATCCCTTATTCATTAAGCCAGGCTTTAAAGCAATAGTTTGACACTTTTGTTGCTATGAGACAGGGTTATCATACCTCTATGTCCATTAAATATAAGGTAACAGCAATTAGCCATTAGCTTAGCATCAATAGTTGAAGCAGGGGAAGACTGCTAGCTTAACTTGTCTTTGGGTAATAACATCTGCCAACTAGATAACATTACAATACACTTACCAACATTTCAGATTTTTTTTATATTCAAATTTCCCTAAAGGTTTGATTGTACACACGTGTAGAATCATTGCGTGCATTTCAAGCCGTTTTGCTTTTACGATGAAGTTCTTGTCTACGTAACAAAGCGCTATGCATGAAGTTAAGCCTTACCTAGCTTGGTGTGTGACACCTGTCAAGAGAACCTTTGGGGTCAAAGGTGAAATCTACCTCTCTTCCCATTGAAGGAAGCGAACAGGTAACGCGATATCGGTGAAGTCACCCGGTTGAGTCCATTGTGCAGGCAGCAGGGAGCGGCGCAAAGGAGAATTGATGAGTGTGCGGTTGAATCTGTCATGTGTCAGAGAGCAGCGCTTTGTAATTGTGTAACTTTTGAAGCACTTTCAAAAGTCAAAGAGCAACAACAAATGCGACGTCCAAAACATAACAAAGGACTGACACTGAGAAGGCAGATAATTAAATGAGGTCATGGAATGAGGGGGAATATTGAGACAGTCATGTTATAGAATTATTGTCATCTTTCAGACGATGACAGCTTGTATAATGCACGGAACTCATTTTACATATCGGGTCTCAATAGTTTTATGGCTTTGCTTCACTCATTTACAATATTAACTATCATATTACAAAACACTTTTTTGGCAAGAAGTTTGTGCGGTTTAATTGAAGTTTGTGGATTTCAGGATTGTCATTGAGTTTGAGCTGTTGTTATTGAGATGAGACCAACCCCTGCAGTCCTTGCAGTCTGAGTAAACAAAGCTAATACAAAATAATGCTGGCCTGATTAACCTGCATTATTCCCTTGTTTGCGTAGCACGTCACTAGCAACAAGAATCTATCAGTTCTCATGCTAGAGATTAAGAACAACTACCTGTAGACAATAATTTAATAAACAACAAAACTGTAAGTGAATAGAAGTTCAACATTTGTTCATAAGACCTTGATTATATGTTGCAAAACTTAAATAACATCATTATTTTGAGTCCTCATCCTGACAAATGGGAAGACTTACTTTTGTTTTATTTAACTCATTTGTAAAATATTTGTACTTTTATTTTTGGGAGAATTACCAGGTGAATCCTTACTTATGTGATGTTTGGCCTCAATACACAGTGTGTAGATGTTACGCATTACACCTTGAGTAGTAGGAAATTACTATAACCTTAACGCTATGCAACTGCAATCAATGTTGCATTACTAATCGATTAAACACACACATATCTTTATTAATTTATTATTTAAAAAATGGAGGAAAGTTTGGCAATTATGATATTGTATTTGTACAATTCTAAGTATATATTCAATGTTGAAATGACTCGATAAGGCTTTTATTTAGTAAGCTAGCTATTGTTATAGTTGCGGTTTTGTTTTATCATGTTAAAAACTGTTTCTAAACTAAACCAGTAATTTAAGTGACATATACAGTATGTCAATAAGAAATACATAAATGTATACTTTATTTTAATTTTATTTGTCAATAGTAAAGTTCTCCTTTCGGAAGTGCTTTCATAAAAAAAGCCTTCCTTGCTGTGTCACAGACTGAGATCATGTGACCAGTGAGATGAGGAAGTGTTGACAGAAGATTCCCTTAAAATACACACATATCAAGACACACACACACACACACACACACACACACACACACACACACACACACACACACACACACACACACACACACACACACACACACACACACACACACACACACACACACACACACACACACACACACACACACACACACACACACACACACACACACACACACACACACAATCTCGCGAAAGGTGATATCTTGTGAAAATCCTTGCTGAGGAAGTAGGGATTAGGGCGAAAAGGATGGAGAGGAGTAATAAGAAAAAAAAGGACAAAAATGGGGGAGCAAACAGAATCCATGCTCTGTTCTCCCTCTTTTTATCCATGCAGTGTGTGTCTGTATCTCCCTCGCAGCTATGAGGCAGCAGTGATTGTCCCACATTGGTCCCAGGGTCCCCGCGGTGGAGGCCCACCCTACAGCCATGCCCCCAGACACAGAGTCTGATGAGGAGCACAAGGCCACGAAGGCTTACCCGAAAGCCCAGGGGAACACACACACACACACACACACACACACACACACACACACACACACACACACACACACACACACACACACACACACACACACACACACACACACACACACACACACACACACACACACACAGAGAGCAAGGAATACATGCACAAAGGCGAGCAGGCACATGCACAATCGGCCCGACATGTACAGTGCACATATGATCACGCAAACAGACAGATCAACACAAAAGCAGGTGGGCGAACTCATTCGACTGGCACACTTACACACACACTGGCACGGTATCAAAAAACATAGTAAAGCATGGAACAACACAAACACACCCGCTGCTACTTCCTGGCACAGAAACTCGTATCACATCAGACATGTACTCTCAGAAATAAGCCCGGTACCAAATCAATATTTTCCGTTCAGATTTAATCTTTATTTACCCATATGTCACGACAGCATTGACATCTCTTTTACACCGGCCTTGGAGACATTACACTGAAACTGACATGAATGAAAACGATACGAGTTCAAACATAAGGAAAATAAATGCTTTTTTATGTCAGCACTAGTATTTGTTTGAAAATGTAGGCTAAAAGCTTACTTTCTTGATTAATGTGCAATTCTAGGTTCATGTTAAATTCGAGATGTCTTTTATTGACCCTAAAATGGATGTAAAATCAGAGCAATTCATTTAGAATAGTGTGAAAAATAATGCGGGGAAGGAATATGATCATTTCCCCATATTTTCCTATCTAAAGCCCATTGCCTCAGATCGGTGCCTAAGGCCTACATAGAACCACAACATGTGTGCACCTCACTGGGACCAATTTTTGAATTTTTCCCAAACAGACCTGAACCAGCAGAGAAGAATGAAGAGTCATCTGCTATTGACATAAAGCGCTTAATCCTGCCTAGCACTAACTAGCTCTTCTAAGACGGCACCTTTCACCTCTGAGTTGGCTAACTAGCCTTCCCTGCTGCCTGTTGGCTACACACCTGCCCCAAAAGCACCTGGAGGCAGAGGTAGGCCCCAAGAGGACTTAAACACACATTTATGTATAAACCTGAGTGTGTGGACTCACATCACACACACACACACACACACACACACACACACACACACGCACACGCACACGCACACGCACACGCACACGCACACGCACACATTGCACCGAGTTTACATTCAATTCACTGTCCTTTTGTCAGAGCCGTTGCAATTATAGCTACCAAACACACACCTGGTGCTGGAGAAAACACCCGGCGCGCCAAAGTAAATTAGCAATATTAGGAACGCGCACTCATCATTTGCAGTCAATTTCCTGTCGCTAATGAGATTAGAAACAATGCTGTCAGTCAAGAAACAGTGGCAAAGCGTTTCCATTTGGTTATTTTCTTTTTAGCCCGTAATCATTGGTTTAATAATCATGAAAATAGCAGGATATGGCAGCACTGTTAATTACATTCTGAATATCATGGACTTTTTAGTCACTGGGAAATGTCATTTCGTATGATATTGGATTAATATTAACAGTAAATGAGGTACTGTAATATAAAATTATAATTTCTTCGTGGGTATGACAAGGGAATAGGATAATAACCACAGCACAAACAAACCGTTTTAATTGTGTTGATGAGGGTTACACAAGATAGGGAATGGTATTGGAAATTGCTTTTTGTGTTTTTTTACACAATTCATTTTTATATGTGCCAGAAACGGTATATATTTTCCTCATCTCTCACTCGTCTCACCTTTTATCTCCTCCTCTTCTACATCTCTATCCCCCTGCTTTTTGCATCTCCCCCCTCCCATCCTCAACCACCCCCTCCCCCCAGTGGGGACTATCAGTGTGGATGGTGGCGGTGGTGACCAGAAGAGGGCAGACATACTGTATTTAATCTCATATCCTGTTATACATCTCCTCTATCTCTGCACCCCCCCCCCCCACCCACATCTTTCTATCTTTCTCTCCCTGTCTCTCCTTTTCGTGAAGTTCAGAGGAATTTCTATGACTGACCCCCATGTACCCTCACCCACTTCTCCATCACGATTTACCTCATCATTGCTGCCTGACATACAGTACAGGAATATGTGTTTATTGTCTTGGTAGAAATAGATCCTGGCTAAGAAGATCCACTGTTTGTTTTTTTAAGGTTTGTTTAGCTTTAACAGTAGACGTAACCAAAAGGAAAACAATGCTGGAATTCATCTGAGATTCTGAATCAGTAGGTTTGGATATTTACCGTTTTCATTGGAACGTGACGTCATATTTCTACAGAATAGGGAAAAAGAGACTGCACATAGCAGATTATTTGTTTGTGCGTAAATGCAGCCGACCACTGACAGGGGCTCTCATGCTCTTACTCATCCAGGAAAGGGCAGGGCCAGAGCTGGACATTATTACATATCGATCGAAATCCCTCCTCCTTTCCTCTCTGTTTTATCTGATCAGACACAGGCACACAATGGCCGCCTTCCCTCTGTCTAGCTCTTTTTCTGAAACCTCCCTCTGGTATATTTTAGATCCCGGATGCCTGAGGCCTCTGCACACCTCACTCCCCCCTCCCTGCTTTCTCCCCCCCGTGCTAATGAGTCGGTGGTGCTAACAGTGCAGGGCTAGCTAGCCTGCTGATGAAATGTAAATGGGCAGTGATGAGCACAGCGACGCATTCATAGCAAAGCCTCCATCTTTCTATCACTCCAGTGCTGATGGACAGGACCCGGTCCCAGGGTGGTCATGTGACTGACAGGGCCTGGCCTGGCGCTGAGGGGACCCCAGTGGGCCTCTGGAGTGGCCCTTCATGACTTACCTCAGGGACAGGGAGAGCGGCGGCTGCGGCTCGGGTCTCGCTGGCCGTTCTAAACTGGTCCATTAATTACATCAAACCCTTAGAGAAAATGTAACAGGCAAATGTAATAACAGGGGGGAGGAGGAGGTTTGTGTGTGTGGGTGTGTGTGTGTGTGTGTACACTAGTTCTATCCACCCCCTGCTATTGTAAAGGAGGAACGCTGCAAGCTTATTGTCACCACTGACACTCATCAAGCAGCGCCTTCTGACACTTAAGGTCAATGATTTACGATCCAACAGGTTTAGTGAGGGCAGTAAATCGACACATTGGATCCCTAATTATGAGACCCTAGTTTCTTTAATTGGTGATTCATGACGAGCCATAAATGATGATTCTCCACATGGAGGTTTCATGATATCTGAAAGGCTTCATTAAGAAACATTTGACTTTACGTTTGGTTTCTAAGGAGAGTGATTCATCATTCAGTGATGATCAAATGAGGAGGGAATAATATAAAAAGATTTGTTTTAATTGTATTTTCTTTAAGCAATATGATAGTTATAGACTCTTTGGGGATTTTGAAATACTTTCAGTTTAGATTAATTTGATATTAGAGAATTTAAGATCACTGGGATTTTATTTTTTGGAAATAACTGATGATATGATTTGAATGTTATACATAGGAGGCACAGACTTTATCTATTGAAGGGCTTTTTATAGACTCACATTGAGTCACAAGTGTTTTCCCAATGGCTTTCTATACAACAGCTCCTGGGTCTCTTGGTGTGGCTATTCATTCATAAATCAGGAACTCTCCTTTACTGAGTGTTGATTCATTATCTAAATGACTATACATTCCCCATGTGGAAACAATTCAAAGATGTTATTCTGTCCAATGGATTCAAATCCAGAAAGATGTCCCCATTGAAACTTAGCTTAAGCTAAACTAAGCTAAGTTTCAGGCCAATTGTAACACTGTTGTTAGCATCAGAACTGTCCCATAACAAAGATGAAGGTTTGAAAGATACCATTATTCCCAGTCAGCCAGTTTTAAACTAAGTGTACAGTGCTAGAGTAAACTAAGTGCCTACTGTGACTTTTAGGAAACTGCCCAAATGTGGAACAGTGTTCTCATGGTATCTCTGAGCTTTATTCAGGAAACTCCACCGCAGCTCACATGCACACAACATAAGGCATGTGTCACCGAGCAATACCAACGTGCTCTGGGAGATTTGCAAAAGGAATTTCAGAATGGAGTGCAAATCCCTCGGTGCAGTCGCTACATTTAAATGTTGTGTTTTGCACAGGGTACAGTATCTCTCTCACTCACTGTGCTGTTCAAAGATAGATATGCTAATGCAGGAAGTAGTTCTGCTGTTATTCCAATGCACTTGCTGTGCTGGAAAAGCCATCATCTCGGCATATAGTGAATCAAACTCTTGTGTATATGGAAAATAGAAGATGAAGAAGAAGAGAAGAGTTTGGGGTAGCCGTGGCCCACTTCTTCTTCTTCTTCTTCTTCTCCTTCCCCTTCTCCTCTGTGTTCCCTCTTTCTCTGCGGTGCTGTCGGTCTCCCTGGGGTCGGATCAGCGCCGCCGCAATAGGTAGGCCGAGGCTATCAAAGTACACTTTTAACTTTTTAAGACTTTGCAGGTTGGCTTTGTTCTCCTTTTCTCTCTGTTGTGCGGGCTCTCCTGGGCCATGGGTTGGGGAGTCTCTCTGGGTGCTGGCGAGTGGCTCTGGGCTATTAAAAAAAATGCAGGTTATCTACTGGGAGAAGTGAAGGAGCCTTTCAAATTGAAGTGAGCTCACCACCAAAGAAGGAGTTTGGAGGGGGGGGGTGTTGGTTTCGGTGACGAGTATGCAAGTGTACAGGGTTGGGAGGGTAACTTTGACTAGTTAACTGTAAAGCTAATTAAATCAATAACTTCATCTGAGTATCAAAATGTAAAAGTAATGTATTCTGATTACTTCACTTTACTTTTGGATGACCTCAATATTAAATGCTATACAAATGAATAAAAGAGAAAAATAAGGTATTATTTAAGACAGCAACAATTTTGACCTAATTTGGCGTATAGATTCCCACTTAGCCTACGTAATAGTACAGTTTACAACAAATAAAATAAAATCTGATCAAACCATATGCTCTTTTTAGTTTTTGAACTACATGGTAATCCTGCTAGTGATCCCCAAATGTTAGAAATGTAACAGTAATCTGATGACATACTGTATGTTTTGTAATGTAACTGCATAAGGAATACAGTGACCTTTATTTGTATCCTGATTATGTAAACCCGTTACAAGTAATCCGTTACTCCCCAAGCCTGCATGTATAGTATACATTGTTTATATAAGGTTGTTTATGTGTGTATGTGCAGAGGAACACTAAAAGTCCACTGTATATCCTACGTGTTTCAACACCTTGCAAACCGCAAACCGACCCCCTGTGAATGCACACATACATGGGTTCACACAAACACACACAGACACCCGCTTCATCACCCCCCCCCCCCACTCCACACACACACACAGCTGCTGCATCCACGACTACCACGTCTCCCACCAAACAAAAAAATCCCCGGGCTCAAAGCCTTTGGGATGATTTGATTAGCAACGATATCTGAAAACGGCCTCATCGTGCTAACAAGATTAAGCTGAGGCCCTGTCTGTTTTCAGTGCTGGAAATTTGCTAGGTGATTAAAACTGGCTCTCTCCGCTGGAACAGGAGCTTTAGCCGGCTAGTGGGACCGTTGCCAGGTAACAAGACATGACTGCTATTTTGATGTGGCTACATAGGCAAAAGGCTAAAGCTACATTAGGCTGTTTGAGATAAAGGGGGAAAACATTTGTCCCTGGCCAGGAGATACAGGAAGTGAAAACGCCTGTGCACATGGTATACAAAAGAGCTACTATATAGGAAACGCTCCAGAAAAGCTCCACTGTGTGATCATCATGGGACATAAGACCATCAGTAGGCTATATACATTTTTTGAAGGTTTCCAATGATGTATTTTTATCCCTAGAGTAACCTCCTTAGGGCCACATTTTTGAAATTGAGATATTATTTATTTAAAATATTTTAATTATCAGACTCATTAAAAGTGTGTAAACTAATTAAGAAAAATGCATCTGAGTGCCACAAATAAATACAGTTGGTGTACATGGACAACTACAAATGTCTTGTCATAAATGAAGATGGATTTCGATGGAAAAAAAATGTAATTAGAGAGTTTATTTTTGATGCTCAGCTGAGTGATTTGAATATAATTATTATTTATATTTATAAGAGGCACAAACTGGGGTTGTATTCAGCTATTGAATCATTTGTAATACACATAAGCGTTTTCCTATACTTAACAGAGTCTATATTTTCCTGATTTGCTATAGGTTATATTATCAAACATCTGATGTGATGTTTAATATGAATTTAGATGTCATACTGAACAGTGAAATAACGTCAGTCTGCAAAGATTTAATTTAGTTTTTCCTCCATCAGTAAAAGTATGCTTGTGTTAAAAAGAAAATTATAGTAGTAGTAAATATTGAATTAAACCACTGGAAGGGTTTTGGTGCGTTAGAACATAAGTTATACTTTAACCTCAAAGTATGTTTCACTCTACTATTCCATTTGAACGAAAGTCAAGCTGCAGGATCTCCAACTTTCAGTTTACCATGGGTATTAATTCTTCACTCCACACTGTATTTATTCAATTGGATTATGTATGCATGGAAGGCCTAATGAGGGCTTAAAAATGCAATTATTGCTTAAGCAAAAAATGTGACTTTTTTGATAAATGTTTCTATTACCTAATAAATGGAGAATCAACAGACTTAGGAACTGCTTTATTCAGGGCTTGAAATTAGTCCATCAATCATGTGCAGAGTTTGTTAACTATTTCTCTCCTTCTCGCCTCCTTCCTCTGTTGCCCCATCCTCGCGGGTCTGACAATATGCAAAGCGAAAGAAGAGAGAGGAGGGAGGGAGAGAAAGAAGAGATTGCTTATGATAACCCCTTCAAATACAATGAGGCAGGAAAATCATTGGGGAAAGATGCTTACATGCAGGGTATGATATCCCTTAACGACCGGACTATGATAATGAAGTGCATTTATAATTCATACGGGCTATAGGCACAGGTCAGTGGCGCGATGTGCACAAGGTTAATCAGAAGCAAGAGGGTCATGGAGCGCCAAAAGGTCGTCCTGACTTTTTATGAGCCTATTGATTATGTTTTCAGAACAATGAATACCACATAGTAGCATATGTGTGTGTTATCGTATTGATTTGGTGAGTTCTTATCCATATGTGACCTGAAAATATCAAACCGACCCCGATAAATGGACTGTTACAATATTCAAGACATGCTGTGAGTCTGACCAATGGGAGTGGATCGGTGTAAACTATTCATGTGTAAGGACTTAAAAAACTAGGTTTACTTAAAGGGTCCTTTTTGGAGGTTTCAAGTTGTAGTGTGTTATATAGGTTTGTGTGCATGTAAATGGTCAACATCGGACTCCTTTGTTGACTTCTGTAACACAGTGACATCACAACATAACACTCAGCACAGGCAGTATGAGAAAAATAAAGAGCTTTTTGAACATTAAAGCATGGAAACATGTCACAGTAGAGATACTAAATACTAATATAAGCCTGAAAAATGAACATAATAAGGCCCTTTTAAATAAATAATACAGAACAGCAAGCCAGTAGAGGAACATTTGATTTTTTTTCACCATTTTTACGTTTTCGAGCGGATAGATTCTTCATTTTAAACAAAAATCCACAATTTAAGTCACACTTGCATTATATACTATTATCAACAAATACATTTTTTAATTAAGGATATTCACAAATATATATCTTCCTTTCTTTTTAATGCGCACACGCAAACACACACATCCAGTGTGATAGGGACCACACCTGCGGAAAATGTGTGTGGGGGGGGAGGGGGGGGATTTGAATGCAGACAAACTGTGCCTTCATTTTATCCTGTTATCACGTATGTCAGTCAGTTCAGATTAGCTTCTGTTTTTGGCCAGGTATCTGTAGAGGAGAAACAAAAAAGCCATATCATTTTTATTCCTTCATCCAATCTAAATGAATGGAAAGTGGCCGTTCTTGTCAGAGTCGATTGGGAACATGTTTGGATCGGGATGATGCGGGACAGGAGACATGAACGCACATCCGCTCGGCTGTACATCAATTCAGGCGAAGGGAATATTCAAAATATATTCATAGAATGTTCAGCGCTATTTCAGCGAGGGATCACACAATATTACCTCCACACGCTGATAAGATAAGGTATTTTTCATATTTCCATGTATTTTCATTCATTTTCTCATTTTGGGGAAGGAGGAGAAAGCGTTTGGCCTCAGGCAAGATTAATAAGCATTTAAAACGGTTTCACTGCTAACCGGCAAATCACAGTGTGTGTTTGAGAGTATTGTTCACCACTGAGTGGCCATGAATGACATAAATAGATTGCCCTGGTATACCTCCCCAGCAAGCTATTGAAGGCAGGAACAAATAAGTACACAAAGCACACGTCCTTTACCTATAGAATTTCCTACATGGAAATGCAGAGTGGCATACAAATGCATGGAATCCAAACACACAGTATACACACATATATTCCATCTCCCTTGTGAGCTATAATTAAATGAAAAATTGCCTTCCGGTGGCTTTTTTTTTCCCTCCTCAAAAGACAGAATTCAAAACACTTAACCCCTATTAGATACCAATTGACAACGGAGCCTAAAATGGTTGCTTCAGCCGTTGGCTAAGACCAAGTTAGTCTCAATATCTGGCTTCAAGCCTGTGTATGTGGCTACAGGCTAACCAGCAGCAACACCAACCACCCTCCCACCATCCTAAATCTGCAAAATAAATTAACGCGCATGCATATACCATGTGTGGAAATGCAGAGGTTCACACTAAAACCCCTTCATTTGCACCTTCATGCATGAGCATACACACACATCAGCAAACTTGTGCCCAAGCATTACAACTGTAAAGTGGTTTAATGGCTGATGTTCAAACAAGCAAGCGACGGCGCCATAATTGAAGCCCTCCCCAAATTGTGTTTTTATTTTGCTCCCCAGTTCTGAAATATAATCAGTTTGCCTAATTTTATTGCATTTCCTAATGATGCTCGCCCAGAGCAATTGTTCTGTGTGTTCCTTAGCAAACAGCGCGTGTCAGCTCACTGAGATTAATCTTGATTACTTTAGCCCTTGATGAAGTAGGCTACAATAATGCTTTAATTGGGGAATATTACCACATACAGAAAAAAACGGTGATAGATAGACCAGGAGATGGATGTTTGACTCCAAACTGCACTAATTGTAATGCTGTTTGGAGTGATTAACTCTGGATGGATCAGTGGCTGTGGCGGAAGCAGAACACAAACAACAAACAGGGAACCATAAATCCGTAACTGTAGTGTGCCGTTATCGTTCTCATTGTGCCGCTGACAAACATGAACATTCACATTTTATTATCAAGACAGAGATAATGCTTCGTTATAGTTAATGTCCTACAAATGCAAACATGTATTGCTTTTTTATGTTTCAACGGTTCCTTCTGATCCAGTATGGTCGAATTGTTGTTGCTGATATGGGGTGTGTGCAAAATATGTCCTGCTAAAACTCTAGACAATTTTGATTGAATAGTTGGCCATAATTTGGGAAACTATTGTTAGCCAAATAGTTTGAATATATATTCTGTACTTCCTCCATTTTCAGCATTGCACTAGTGTTACATTTTAGGACACACGATGTACAGTTCAAAAAATAAAGAAGCTATCATTTGCAACCGAACCAAAAAAAGTCATTTTAAAAATATATATTATTTGCAAACTCTGATTACTACTTTATCCTTAACACAACTTGAACAGTTGGTGATCCAGGTCTGTTAGCAGCAGCTACAGTAATATAGCCTCGAGCGGCTAGCTTCAAGCAGAGATGCTAAAGACGTCTGCTAACATCACTTCTTCCTCCAGAGACCCAGATTTATTTTTATTTTCAATCTTGTATTCCTTAGCCAATTTATTGATGGCATCTGGAGAACGGACAGGGGCAAGACAGAAGAGAATACACAAAGAAAAATAACCAAAAGTTACTTTATTTTTGCGTTAGCCTAACACCTAGAATGACAGAATGCTTCCTTCACTTAGTTAACGTTTCTAGCTCTGCAGATAAGTGTTGTATTTTATAAGGTTTACCGTTGGATTTTGCAGCGTGTAGTCTTTAAGAGAGGAAACTAAACAAATTGTGCTTGCGTTGCTAACCGCTAACTCAAATCTTCTTCTCTCTCTGTTATAAAAACTGTCTAGAGCGTGTTGTGTGCATTAAACCAGCTTCTACTTTGAGATTAAATCCAGCCTTCTAACCTCATTACCTTGACCTGAAGTATAATGAAGCCCCTAAAAATGCGGGTCCGAGGCCTGTCATGTCACTACTTATGGAGACTGCTGTACACACCCCGGGGGCAACACCCAAATCTGCTCATGCAGCTCTCCTGCTATTCTGCCCCATCTTCACTTGTGTGGTATCGTACGTGACACGGGTGAACACACACACACTCGCTGTACAGTGAAGTGCATACACACACACAGCTGCACTCCAAAGCTGTATAGGAGAGACCCAATCTACTCGGTTGGGACAGTTGTCTTACGAGGTGTCGTACGCTGACTGGACATATGCTGACCCCTTCCGATTTGTTTTTTGTGCTGACTTCTTCGTTGGTGCCTGTTTGTGTCACGACTTTGTGCTGAGTTTTGTTTAGCAGAGGGTGGAGGAGTTTGCTTGTTGTGTGTGAGAGAATTTCCTACGTGTGTGTGTGTTTGTTTTCGAACTGTTGCTCTGTGTAAGCGAGTAGTTGGATTTTTTGGTTCTTGATGGCAAAAAGACATGGCGTCTCACTTGTTGGGCATGTGAATGAACACACAACCTAAATAAATACACTTTCTGCCATTTACTGTATATGTAATAAAAATCGTCTTTCAAACACTAACACACACTTGCCGTCCCTTTACCTTCTGCTCATTCTCCATCCAGTCCATGTGAGTGACACCTGACAGAATGTGTGTGACTATTGTTAAAGGTAAACACACACACACACACACACACGCTCACACCTCCACAGAGCTTGTCACCTGCTCACGACAAGGCCGGTTCAAGAAGATAGGTGAAGGAGGAATGGGGACAACATCCTAAGCGTGTGGGCATTGGTGCTGTCTCGTGAAGGTGTGAATCTGTCTTTAAAAAAACATCACAGCTCACACACACACCTCAGGATACACACTGGCACGAGAAATGCATGCACACACAAGCTGATTTATTCCCAGTGTAAAGGAGTGATCCTGTATTCAAACACGCCCTTATGCTAGCTTGTATCTTTACCCACTGTGCCACAGTCCTTGGTCAGGACTAGGAGGTCACACACAGTCTACTGTTCATCATGCCACGTCAAATCCTGCTGCAGCGAGGCTATGCATGTCAAAAAGGCCTTTCTCTGAGAAGCCTGACAAGATGCAGAAGGATCAGTCACGCTGTACCGGAAAGATAACGTCACCAGAATCTGTTACGACATATTGAGGGGGGGGGAGGAAAAAGGAAAAAAAAAACTGACACGTTCCACAAAAGCTTAAAACAGGAGGTGTACAGTTATTTGGTGATATTAATGTATGACGACAACTAGCAACAAATATCAATACAATGTTTTATGACATCTCCATCCTCCCTGGCCGCCGCGTCTGTAATACCATTCAAATGGGAGCAATGATGATAAGGTTTGGCCGAGGTTCCCATAAAGGAGGGGGGAACGGAAGACGAGGATGATAGAGGGCCCCCAGATAGCTCGCTCCAGGCCGTCTGCGGTGCCATAAGCTGTTGTTTTATTTCCCGTTTTGTGGGTGTAATCAGAAGAACAAATACAGTATGTGTTTGGCAGGGAGGGCTGAGGGTTATCCCCATCTCTGAAATCATATAGCACATAATCTACATACTGTGCGCTACGAGGAATTATAGAGAAATATGTCATGTTGGATCTGTGAGAATATGGCCAGAGGTGAAACCTGTGTGTTATTCCAACAGTGCAGGATGTGAAATGTATCACACACAATACTATATTGCAGCCCAAATGATAGTGATAGAAAACACCACAATAGCATATATGGACTCCTCGTCTAAAAAAGGCTACACACTAAGTGGACAGAATTAGAAAACAATGTGGGTGGCCATATTTGGCTTACGGTTGTTAAAATGTACTTACGTGTTTCTTTAATCCGTGAGTTAACACTTCAGGTGCTCAATGCATTTGGACATAGCATGTCTATATGCTGCTTATGAGTGTGGTTTTCTCACAGAATTAGAGTGGATTTGGTTCTAATCTCCTGGGTTTACTCCACGTACAGTCCAACAGCAGCTTTGGCTTACAGGATTTTTTGACAGTCGACAGTCACCCCTGGTTTGTCTTGTTAGAGCTTGCCGAGCTCCAGCAAGACAAACCAGGGGTGACTGTTAACCGTCACACACACACACACACACACACACACACACACACACACACACACACACACACACACACACACACACACACACACACACACACACACACACACACACACACACACACACACACACACACACACACACACACACACACACACACACACACATACACACATACACACCACACACACCACACACACACACACACACACACACACACACACACACACACACACGCACACACAAAAATGCACGCACAGGAACGTTCACACAGAAGCAGAAGGAGAGCCAACTGTACAGTAAATAAACCTGCTTGTCATAATAGTGATGAGAGCCGACTCCATTATGTTCTTTTGAGTTTATTTCTCTGATTTACCGCAGTCGAAGCGACGCGTGCCTGGGACGGTCTCCAAGGTTGCTGTCAGGGGGAATTTAATGTCCTTGGCTTTACCGTCTTTCTGGGAGCCTGTCACATCGGCTCAGCGCTGACTGGCACACCAGCCGGGACCCCTGGCATTGTGAATATTAATAGAGTATTGATACCGCCAAAACACAGGATCCTCATGTCTCCCCCCTCTGCAGGACTTTACCCCCCTTTGTCCCCCCTCTCCCCTCTCTACATGGTCCTCTTTTCTTATTTTGATTGATTAATTACCGTTTTTATTAGCTCTCCTTTTCCTCAAATGATGAATTAATCAAAGGTGTGTCTTTATTACTTCATAAGTGTTGTGACACATTGTGTCAGATCTGTGTCGTAAGGCACACTGTGCATGTACCTTCATGTTGGCATTTCTTAAAAGCAATGACTCAGAAAAACCGGGATCTCATTCAACAATCTTTTTGTAAGGTTTCCGATAATTCAGTTACACCAGCCAGTTCTGGCATGACCCCCCCCACTTATATGTTATTACTGTACTTATGCTGGCTTCCTTTCCCAGGCGTCTTTAGATCAGATCGAGACAATAAGTTGGAGTATTTAAACACAATGCGCTGCGATGGGAAATTGTATTGTGCAATACATGTTCATTTTTTTGTCAATGACATTCATGTTAACGTGACAAGTCAACAAAGTCTTCACAGTGAAAGAATTATGATACTTTAATACAATGACAGTTGGTGTTAAACATTTCCTTTAACAATACATACTTATTGCCAAAACTGCAATCAACAATTAAATAGTATTATTTGTTGGAATAATAGCTTAGACTCAGACATGTATTATGAATGTGTTGTGGCTTGATTAAATGTGTTGGATTTTCAACATAATAACCAACTGCTCATATTTTGATTTAAGTATTGTTATATACCGCTTTATACATGTATATTATATTTCTCTGATTTGGGCATGGTCATTTGTGACTTTTTTCCAACTGAGTAATACATGTTTCTTGTTGCAAAACAAAGAAAGAATAAATAGTTAATACAGAAACACATTTCTCATCGCCAGTATTTTGGTGTTTATTGAGGGCCAAATTATTCATAACAGGAAGTGATTGAGAGTTGTTTTTGTCAAGACTTAAATGCAACTTTTTGTCTCATGAATTCCAAACTTTGCAAACAGTCATTATGAATCACGCAACTTCTCCTTAGAATATCGAACAACATGATGAATTCCAACATGCTTCATCACAAGGGGCATTGATTTTCATGTCAACATAATTATCAAAAAGCGTCAGACTAAATTGGCCTGACAAGATAGAGAGTTCATTATCAGCCGAAACACTTGGGAGTGTGTTTCTCTAATTAATTTTCTATAATGAACCCAATGTTTTTGTTGAGCTCGTAAATACCTCAATGACGCATTGTTTACTGGGAGACTTCATCCCAAATCCTCTGGGTTTTGCGTGGGAAGCTTGTGTTGGCTTGAGTACGGCATTGGACATGTTTAGTTCTGAAAGTGACAATTTATTATAATAAAAATGTAAATTCTAACATTGTGTGACAGGCTATTATGATTGTATTCTACACTGAATTCAACACAGTGGATGTCACAGCTTTAACACGGGGGTTAGGTTTATGGCTGTGGTTTCTCTATCACCTCAGAAACATTTTAAACTTCTTCCAATTTTGGTCAAATAAGTGATGTCCCCTCTCTAACTCACCGTAAAGGGCGGCGTCGGCATCAGAAACTATTTTCAATAATTGATTCTGCACCCTAATTGAACAGCACGACTGAACGACATAGCTCATTACTTTACTCATTAGTTAATTATCGGAGAAGTAGGACAAGTCAATAAAAGTGAAGGCAGTAAATTCCGATACTAATTAGCCGCGCTTCCTTCAAGACATATTTAAAGGCAGATTAGTTACCTGAATGTCCCGCGATGGGATAGGAGGGGGCTGGAGGGGAGGGTGGGTGAAGTGGAGGGAAATGGGTGGGGGCTGGGTGGGGTACTAACAGGAGAGATGGTTGAGGTTAGGAGCTTGATATCATTAAAGTGGGAGTGATCATAGTTACAGGAAAGGGATGGAGCTCCCCCCAAAGACAGCTTTTAAACCACATAGGGATTCAAGGTTAGGGAAGAGAGAGGGGGGGGGGGGGGGATTAGTACTGGGGGGAAAGTACAAAAATAAATGTATTTTGTGTAATAACTCATCATTGTGAGGATTTTTGCTTTGTGTAAAAATATTGAAAATTGAAACAAAAATCAAATTGAGAATCAACAACTAAATGAGCATGAAAGTTTTAAACAATATAATACAATTAAACGTAATATAAAAACGACATTATGTGTGACTCCTCAGTAAAATCAGCTGCTATTGTGTCTTTGACATATTGCTCCAAATTGATGAATGAGCCGAATTGATTAAAATAATCTATTCCCTTTCTTTATGAGCCTCTCTGCCTCTATTTGTTTTCTTGGCTAATGCTGCTAATAATAACCGTTTGACACATTGGGCCCACAGTGAATAGCCATGACTGGGTTCATGCACTCCTAACAGGAGGGGGGGGGGGGGGGGGGGGGGGATTTACAACAGTAGTGCAGATGCCCTGTCAGCCAATCATAATGCAGCCAACAGTAGTGTCTTTTTCACATGCAAATGCTACAATGTGATAATAGACACCTGACATGGAGCATGACTGAATGATCCTGCCTGTTTAATCAAAGGCGCTCCTTATGAAGCCCCCAACCCTCTGTTGCTATATTTCTGATACCTTCCTCTAATATTTCATCACCCTCTCCTTTCTTCCTGATACTCCGTTATATTTATCTCTACACCTCTTTAAATACTTTTCTTCCTTCCTTTACACCCCCTTACTGGCCCTCCCTTCTCTCTCCCCCCCCCCCCTCCCTTTTATCACTCAGCTGTTTTCACAGTCATACATTATCACTTTTTCCGTCAATTGGCTTTAACCGTGCTAAGTTTTGTGAGGAGCCATTGGCGGGGGCCCCCTTAGGGACAAGGAAATGACAGAAGGCGGCCTTTATTTACCTCTGTGGCCCCTACCGTGTCGTCTGCTTAATCATGTGGCTAATCGACAACACTGTCTCCCCGCTCGCCCGCGCCCGGACAATGGGGAACCTCATTCATATTTAATACAATGGAGTGTTTAAGTCATTGCACGCGTCTGAGGAGGAGGATATTGTGTTTCATTGTGAAGGGCTCCACAGGGACCTCCTCCCTGCCCACCCAGGCCTCCCTATCTGCCCTCCTCCTCCCAACTAGCATATGCTTGGCTCTCCCGGTGTTAAGCAGGCGGGCCCCGGCCCCGTGCAGCTGGCTGGACGCGAGAGGGCCCCGGCCTGGTATCAAAGCTCGGATTCCCATGATTAATTCAAATTCTGCTTTATCACGGCTTAAGAAAAATTACCAAGACAAATATGTACTCCACTGGAGAGTGAATTACACGGGGGTGTCTTTAATAATGCAACAGGGCGTATAATAGCGGCTCTTTTCCGAGCACTAATCTCCTCGCCACCTCCACTTTAGAGAGCATGGTGTCAGATGCTGGGCACCATGTGCTGCCTCTGTTCTCTAACAGCTCCAAAAAGGGGATTTAACACATTTTGTGCTGTATTTGTTAAAGTGTCTGTTGCTACTTAACCACTTTAATGGCATTTCAGTTGTAGGGCTTGGCTTTAGTTGAAAAGGTAACCCTTACTGCACACACTTACGGATGTGAGCAGAGGAAACCTTCATGTACTCCTTCTCCCTGTCAGTTGTTCTCTCCCTATCTGTCTCTCTCACTGTCTCCTCTCCTCCCTGTTTCTCTCAAAGATTAACCAGGGTCATTAAGGACACCGAGAAGGTTCATTTTGTCGTTACGAGTGGCAAATTAATCATGGGGGGATGCCATTTAATGACACACTTCCCTGGACTGATTACTTGTGTTCTTGCTAATTACATTGGTTAACTACAGTGCACCTATGAAGGTCCTTTTGGTATTTGGTCTCTCAGGTCCACAGGCCTCCTTAAAGACACTCTCCCACTTTATTTTCTCCTCGGAGCAAATTAAAGAACATAAAAGAAACAGCTGTGTACGGCGCGGAGCCTCGACGAGCCCATTACCGACACGCCTGCCTGTGCCACGGAAGGAACTTAACTGTGTCCTATAACCTCCAAAACGAGGGCACGCCGCCTGCCGCAGTTTGACTGTCGCAGCGCTGCGGCGGCTTCCCTCCTCATCTCTCACGGCTTGTCTAAATGAGAAGAGCACAAAAGCTCAGTGTCATTAAAAAGCACCACCATTAGGACTGGCTGGCTGGCTTCATTTGTCCTCCATTATTACTGAAGACAGACGCAGAGGTGGGGAGGGGGCCAGCAGGCAATAGAATACAGGTTAGACACAGAGCCCAGTTAATAAGGGAGGGAGTCTTGGGGCAGGTAAGGGTCAAACTGGACACTTCCTAGCATGCAGCGAGGAGCCATTCATCTGAATGGAAATGTCAGCAGAGAGCATCAGGTCAACAGCTCCAGGCTAACTCGGACCTGGGTGTGACTCCTGACACTCAGCAGTGGACAGAGGCCAGATAATGGGTTTAGGACCCTGATGGTTATCTCCTCAACTCTGGCTTGTTTTCATTCCTCTCCTCCCCTGCCCCTCCTTCCAACCCCCCGTCCTCTAATGACAACTGAGGAGGGGTTAAATGGTCCAATTCCTCAGAGATTTTTTAGGGGGAGAAGATACGTGACAGATGCAATCGCCGTAAACGTGTCGCTTCACGGAAAAAAGCAACTCAGAAGCCAGGGATACAAATAGGAATGTTGTTTCCTTGTGATGTGCGTCACCACTATTTATGGGGTGTGTGTAAACAACTCAAAGTCCCGCCTTTTGACCATCATGGTTGGTTACTTTATTATGTATTTTTCTCGCTCAAATGACATCCTCGCCAGGTGCACTGATCCCAGACAACGTTTGTTTTAAGTGCAATTGATTTGTATTATTGATTGATCTATTTCCGATCATCGTTCAAATTGCTTGGAGTGAAATTGCATTAATTTAGATGTGACAGTTGTTTGGAATTACATGTTTCATTTGATCATTTTTGATCAAAAGAATTTAAATCCCATGAGGAAAAAAACACTTTTCCGACATGAAATGCAGAACACATTTTTTGTTCAGGAATGCAACCGCTTTGTGTGGAAAACAGCAGACAAATATCCACATCTTCCTCATGTCAAAATCTGTCCGAGCGTTTGGAGTCCTTTGATTTTTCTTTTTTTCTTCCTCTTGCTCATATTGAGACGGCTTAGAGGAGATCCTGAAAAGACCTTTTGAAATGGACCAGAGCTGGCAGTCTGGCTATTTGGTAACCCCCCTCCTTTTCCTCAGCCTGTTTTACAATCTCATTAAATCGGCCCTTTGTTTTGCCACTTTCCAAGCTCTGATCTCTGGCTTAGGACGAGTCAAGAGGCCGAGACAGTTTGAAAAAGGCTCCCTCCGCCACAAAGGGGCCGCTTGTTCGTAATCATTCCCCTCTTCAACGCCACCCAGACAAAAAAGAGAGGGAGAGAGCAAGAGGGTCATTCACTGGCGCGTTATCGTGAGAACTTAATGAAAGTTTTATAACTCTTGAAATGTTTATGACCTTCCCACTCAGCAGCTTGTCCCGGCAATTGATGACTGATTCTGACAGCTAGTCCGTTGGCTAATCGGTCCTATCGGCAGAGGAAGGAAGAATATCGTGGTGAAAATGATTAGGCGTTGTCAAAGTGTACTTCAGTAGACAGAAATTATCTTGAGAGAAATTAGAAAATGCTCCTATTTTGTATTGTAGGCTGTTTGGTTGCTACAGGGCGGCACATGGAGATATTATAATCTGTTTGGCAGCCTCTGCTCACAAAGTCTTCCTCCTCTTCCTCCTCTTCCTCCCTGCCCAGCAGCTTTCCAGCTCTTGATAAATACGGCTCTATTGTGGCCTTATTACGCAACATTCCACTCCATTATGTCACTATGTTTACAAAAAAATGGAGGATTGAAAGGGCCACCATCAAAGAGAGATGCTGCTGCTGTTTCTGCATCACGTTCCAAATAACGCATCCAAAGTGTTGCTTGGATTGAGCAGTGAATGCAGCCTCTTCCACTCACTAGACAGTAGTTACTGAATTACTCCTCCTGCAAGGACCCAGCAGAGATCCATCTTGGTACCGTGAACCTGTCATGGAGCAATGAAGGGGAATCCAGCGCCCATCTGAAACAAATGACAAAGTCTATCGCCCAGGGCCCCGCTCTCCCTCTTCTTAACAGCTATGCTGAGAAGCCATCACTGTCCACAAAATATGATAAAACCCATGCCATAATAGGATTCATAAACATGCCCAAATACAATTTGCTGAGATGTATTTCAGGAAAAGACAATCATTTACAACTTCTGAGGGGGATTTAGAATAAGTATGTTTGTATGCAAATCCGGCAAACACGTTTTATGTACTGCGCTCCCACAGATCATGAAAGCGCATTAGATTTATGGCAATGTGTGTGCATAATTGTGAAGATGCTAGGGTGGGGGAAAAGAGGAAGAAGAAGAACAAGACGACGAAGAAGAAGAAGAAGAAGAAGAAGAAGAAGAAGAAGAAGAAGAAGAAGAACAAGACGAAGAAGAAGTCTCAGGATTTATAGTGAGACCTTTCGGGGGGTTTTGATTAGTGTAGAATGAGCCCAGCTTTCATGCCCCCGACATGGAAAACAATGTCTGCCACTTGGCTGAGTCCTGGGCATCCAGGCCCCCATTGCTTCCACATGGGCTGCCGCCAACATTCGCTTTTGGCAATAAAGATAGCTGAGGACAAAAGACAGACAGCACGTACCTCTTGGCAAATTCTTATTCTGCAAGCAGGCCTTCTTAATATGTAGTTATTGTTTTTTCCTTAAAAACAAGATCATATAGAAGTGAAATGAAGGGGGACGTATTTTTGGGGAGGATTGTTTTATAAGTGAAGAAAATAATCCTTAAGAAGCACTTAACATCGCCGTAACGTATCTTAAAATGGTATTAATTGGATTCAACTACATGGCTTCACCTAATACCTAACATTTTGTAAAGAGAGTTAAGATTGATTTCGTTTTTTTGAGACATTCAAATCCATTCTCTGACCAAGCTAAAGTAAAACTCTTCGGCTTGTGTCCGGTTTGTTTTGCCTGCCCTGTCATATCCCTGAAGCCTGACACTTTACAGCCTTCCTCTGTGTAAGCTAGTAACTTTTAGGGTCTTATCAAGTTCTCTAGTAAAGAAACTAAGGCGTCCTGATTGGCCTTCTATAAAGATGCCACTTTAAATAAAGAAAGGGCTAAGTCTAATGACTTTATGCTACCTTGGCCTTATGTAAACACCATTAGAAACTTTAATCCAATAAAGTCCAATTTACAAACTCATTTATTACCAATAAAGCAGAGGAGAAACACCTGCTTCATGCCACCTTAACCTCATTTTGGGATTTGTTTTCTTTTCTCTCCCTCGTTCTGTCTGCCGTGCAATGTGGCATGCATTTGTGCGTCTGAGACAGCAGCCTCCTCTTCCTCCATCTCCACCGTTGGCGGGAGAAGAAGAAGGAAAGAAGCGGGGGGATTGTCCCAGGAATCTGGAGTTTTTTTGGAATGAGAGTTCAAAGGAACTCCCCGCAGCCTATATAAACCACCCTCAATTGGCACAAAGAGGAAACTCAATTTGCAGGGAGCTGCGCTGTATACTTTTTATAGAGGAACTTTTAGTCATTAGGCCATATACTCCATCTCACTCAAAGAGCCAGGCGACGCGGCAGGAGGCCTCAACGTGCTTCTTCTACAAAAAAGCAGCACCCCCCCACCCCAGAGAAGAAAAATTCTCTTAATGAGAGCCCAGTCAGTTCCTGTGTCTTCAGATCTGTCCTGTTTGTTCAGCAGGGGGATCTGTGTTAACCCTTCCACAACGAAATCTGCTTAGAAGGTGTAATCCTATCTAGTATGCATGTAGCAGTCTTCAGGCGGGGCTGTGCAGGAAAAACAGCCAAAGATGCTGTATCAAATTAAACATATGTGTGAAAAAAAAAGCACACTCTTTTGGGCAACAATCAGTCGGCATTGAAAGGGAATGAATTTCCTCTG